>NW_017673489.1:91009-133412 GCF_001879085.1 Nicotiana attenuata | reverse complement strand
CCATAATTAAACCTAAACGACTACCCTAATCCCCTCATTCTCTTCTCTCAGCCGCCTCCAAACACTCTCCTCTCTCAAACTCTCTCGAAGGTTCCTGAAACCCTAATCGTCTTCTACCTCAAACTTACCGGAATCCATGGTCTCTCAGGCCATGGATGGCCTACACCCATCTCCCTCTACTCTTGAACGGTTGGTGTTCGAAGTTTCAAGGTCTGACCTCGATGGTGTCCGTTCAGATCTTCTCCAATTCAAGGGTCTATGGCCTCTCCGACCTTGTTCTGGCGTATCCAAGCATTATGAGCCTATGTCTGACTTATCCGACTTAGATCCGACCTTTTTCAAGCCTTTCTCGCTTTAGGGTTCCTCTGAAACCCTAGCTATTAGAGGTTTTCTCTGATTGTTTTCTTAGATCTGTTCTATATCTGTGCTCTACTTGAGTTTTTAAAACGTTTTCCCCAATTTTTCTTTCAAAATTACTTCTTTCCGATTTAGGGTTTCCTGAAAAGCTTAAAATGTTTCTCTGACCTTTTGTTTCTTTGTGTGTATTTATCTATACTATGTTCCTATGTTTTCTTTCTACTGTACATGTTCTTCTGTGCCTTGTTTTTCTACTGTGTTTCTACACCCCGCTCGCATGTTCATCCTGCTGTGTTTTTCCTATATGTCTTGTTGATATACTTTTCTGGTATTTTGTGTTCTCCTGCTGTATGCATCTCCTACTGAGTTCTTAAGTTCTTTGATTGCCTTTTACTGGACCTTGTTTGAGTTCTCTTTAAACGTGTTTCTTTTACTGTTTCCTTAAGTGTTATACTACCTCTTTTTCTCTTCTGAACTTGTTTAAGTCCCAGGTTTTTTTTTCTTAAACATGTTCCTTCTACCTTCACTATGCTTCAAATCAGTTTCTTCACTTTGTTGTTTCAAACTTGCTATTGTATTTGTTTGTTTTCTCATGAGTCTCTGAAAGAGATCTCTGAGCCTGTTTCAATTACCTGCCTCCTCGTTTTTGTATCTGATTCGAAGTAGAAACCCTAGAATTTGGGGGTTTTGACGAGGTTGATCTCGTGTTTGGATTAGGGTTCTATTTTGGAACCCTCGACTCTTTTAGACTCATTCTGAGTCTATGAACTAAGTTTGAATCTCTTTGTTTACGACTCTGAACTTTTAAATTCTTCTACTGATTAGCACAATAGTTCTTCATGCTTAAGCATGGCTGTGTTTTTATATGTGTGATAAATTCTTTCTTTCGAAAAGGTTTTCCAACTTATGATTCAGAATCCTTTTTTAGGTTTAATTAAATAGTACTGATTTTCCTTAAGTCAAGATCTTTCCTATCTTCCTGACCTGGTTCATTCACATGAAATCTTCAATTTTTTATTTTACTGGCTGTTGATTGATTGTCTTTCCCTATTTGCACAAACCGTGTGCTGTCAGACTTTTTCCTTAAATAAATCTCTCTGTATTTACCCTTCTTGTGCTGGTTTGGAAAAGTGTTTGATCAACCTCTTTCCTTCATTATTTTACCCGTTTGAAATCAGAATCCGTTAAGTAAAGCGAAACTTGTGTAATTGCTTGACAATTGATTTTTTTTAATTATTCTCCTACCTTATTCTGCTCTCCTTCTACACTATAAAAAGGGCACGACTCCTTTCTCACTAACACACCTTGAATTCGACACTTTTCAGACACTTTCAATTACACAACTCTCAATTCGACACTTTTACACACATAATCTCGTAGCTCTCTTCTAAAATTTCTGACTATTTGCTTGCAATTTGGCTTTACAAGACTACTGCTTTCTTTTCTTGTTTCCCTGAAACTGGTATGTTCTAATTTAGTTTTCAGCCTCATTCCAATGTGTTTATGTTACAATTTCTACAATCCTGTCTACTTTGCTATCTATGCTCAGTGTTAAATATGTATGTTGTTCTCTTTGCATCTGTTTCTGCTGTGAATCCATGTACCCCTATTCCCTTCTATGTGTTTGAGTTGAAGTTTAGAACATGGCAACATCCAAATTGTTGCTCATGTCTGGACTTGATCCTTTAAGGGATCCTAACTCCCAAACAATGTGGCTAACAGGCTGGTTGGGATGTGCCAGCACTTCCAATTGCTGGGTATGACCACCAGCCTATCTCTGGTTCCCCTCAGAATCCCCTCTTTGCACTTACACTCTCTCCTAGCTTCTAAGTTCTGCCCCCTCCTATGAGCCTTGCTTTGGGACCGAGTTCCCTCTAAACTTGGACATTGGAGGGCTGGCCCTTCCACACTGCACTATAACTCAATTCTGCAATGTATTTGGGTGTAAGCACTGCCCGGAGTCCATTCGAGACTCTTAGGGAACTTTGATACATCCCAAATAAGAGAAAGGCTTTGGATCTTGATCTTTGGAGTTGGTTTACTTCATGCTTCAGGCAGGAAACCTGAATCAGGCTCACCTTGGTTGTAATTTTATTTTTTATGACATAATTTCTTTGTCTGTAATAATCTTGAAATAACAATTGGGGATTTTAGTGAAAAGGGAGGGTCAATCATGCATGCAAAAGAGGTAGATATCATGTTCATAGGGAATTATCATGCTTCTGCCCTCATATCCTGCTTCCAACTTTCATTTCTGTATTTCATATAGAAACCATGTCTATAGCTTCTGTATTTCACATAGAAACCATGTCTATAGCTTCTGTATTTCACATAGAAACCATGTCTATAGCTTCTGCATTTCATATAGAAATCCTGCCTATAAGTTTCTACACTTCTGCATTTTTATAGAAACTATATCTTCTCATTTCATATAGAAACCATGTCTGTAGGTTTCCGCATTTCTGCATATCACATAGATAACATGTCTATAGGACTTCCTGAATTCTGCATATGCATCTATCACTAGGCAAATGTATTTTTAGGTTTAAATAACAAACAGCAATCTAGACACCATACCTACAACATTTTTATTTCGACTGTAAACGTTTTAAAATCATTAGCACCTAGAGAGCATGCCTATAGGAGCTATCAACTAAATCTGAATCGTCTATTTTGCCTATAAGTCTAAAAATCAGTAGTAGCAATGCTTAACATCTGTAGAATTTATGTTTTTAACAAGTCCTCTTCTTTAAAATCAGTATACTTCTCTTCTGAAACTAATAGATATCATGCCTATAGGTTTTCGTTCAACACTTAGGCAATCCATAGGGTAACTTATAAATTGAATCAGATTTTATTAACTACAACCAGCAGGCAGGCCTGATTCGGGCTTCTTATCTGAAATATGTAATAGATCAATCTGCCACAACTCTTAAGTTTAATCAGACCCTAAACAGTACATGTAAAGACATGCTAAACTATATGCTTCTCTTTGTTTTTAAGGAGGTTTGTTTGAGCCCTTTCTATCTGTTGTGTTTCTTCCCCATATTTGTTACATATGTGTTTTGATTGTCGCCTTTGAATTTTGTCCTTTGAAACCATAAAACCACATATCCCTTCCCTTTAGGATTAGTAGTCCCAAATACCTCCGGGGCTGATAGGATGGGGGCGGGTAATAGCATACAATAAGTAAAACGAGACCATTCCGCATTTAATACCTTAACGGGGTGGGAAAGGGTAGATATGGATATGATGACCATGCGATAACACCACATGTATAAACGATTACCGGGTGTTGTGTGGGGTGATCCATATTAATGCACTTAGTCATTAGGTAGCGACTATTCAATTCAAACCCAATTCCCAAAAGAAAACGAGTTGTCCTCCCAAATGTCATAAACCCGATTTCGCAAGAAAAAAGGGGCATCGACAGCATGGCGACTCCGCTGGGTATTTCTTTAAGGCTTTTACCATTTCATGCTATTTGTGACTTTATGCTTCTTTATATGTCTTTATTTGTTTAAATGCCTTTAAGTATATTTCTTCTTCTACCGCGAAATTGACTTGGCTTTTTGTTTCTTTCCTTTATTTCTCTTAATGCTTCCCTTTATCGCTTTCCTTCAATACTGTTGTAAATTCTGAGAAACTGTTGTAATTATTACTTTATGGACGTGAAAATACGTGACAACTTGTTTGATTATTGTAACTGCATATTCAACATCAAATTCCACTCATGCCGAACAAAAGACCATAGCAACGCTTATAATGAGTGGTTGCGCTCTTCCGATATTATCACCCCTAAATCCGGCAAAGGCATATTTGCGGTAAAACCAGTCGACGGTGTAGTCGAAGGTTCCGAGCCTTTCCCTCTTGAGTTGTGCGCTCAAGGGTACCAGTCTAATACCACATAGAAACCTTACTTCGTTTAATTGTACATGCATCATGGTCAAACCTAGCCGAGTCAGTTATGTTGTCCGCATAATGACTCTTTAAGATAGCCTTGTCCAAAGTCCACTGGGTTTCCTTGAAACCCAAACGGACCTTATCACGTTCTGTGCATTTATTTTGAGAACTAAAGTGCTTTTATGACAATTATTGATATTTAGTAGTCGAGTCTGGAGGGGGTAAGGTCCTAACCTTTTTCTTGCAGAAATATGAGGCACGAAGTCCCCAGATTCGGCATGGTCACCCACATTCACCCCAAATTGCTGAGCTGGTGGAAGGATCTTCACTCCAGCGATCAGACTCTTGTCCGGAAGTACCTGGGAAACCTACCTTCTCTCCTGGAAATTCAACCCAACAACAAAATCATAGAAGCTGCCACTCTATTCTAGGATTGTGATAGGTCTGTGTTCCGCTTTGGAGACATTGAGATGACACCCTTGCTGAGGGAAATGAAGGAGGACATCTAGCCAGAGCTTACTTGCTACTAGGACTGCGCGAGCTGGGAGAACTGTTCGACAGATCCAACAATTCCGAGTCTAGGGAAGGTCCTTCCGGGACCAAATAGATAGGAATTTCCATTTTCGCTTTATAAGATGTAATAAGTCCAATGGCCATTAGTGACTTTTTCTTTCTTATTATTTAGTGTCGTTTTGGGATTCGTCTACCTTTTTATCAATAAAATGAGGCATTCAGCATTCTAAGTTCTCCAAATTAACTTGTCGCTAGGTCTACCTCGGGCACAACGAGGTCCCCAAAATTAGGACGCGCTTTATATTTCCTGCACTACGTGTTTAAATATTGTAACATTTCCTTACGATCCTTACTGACTTATCACCTTTTGTTTTTACTTTATTGTTTATTCCCCTCCCCAAAGGTTAGTTCACGAACTCTGGCAACATCATCATATTTTACGAGATCCAGGGCCCCTCCACCCACCCCTTCTCTTAGTCCTTCCATACAGGCTGTAAGTAGAGGAGCATGCCTCAACAATTGGACCATCAGAACTACCAGAGCCCGGCGTGCCTCGGGGTAGCAAGGCTGAACAAGCATCATGCACTACTTTCTTTTATTTTACTAGTTTACTTTCTTTTCGCATTTTATTTTTCTGCAAAAAGGGCTCCAATGTTAAAAACAGTTATGGAATTTATCAAAGCATTTTGGTTTTCTTATAAATCTTACTCTTATTATTTTCTCTCATTACTTTACTTATACAGCATTACTATTATTTATCTTGATGAACCAATGACTGTGACATGCAACGAGACAATGCAACAAACGGACATAGATTCAGAGGAAGATGACATACCGGAAGAGATTGTTAAGGAAGTCGAGAATTTCGAAAATAGGCCTAAGTCCAACCTGGACGAGACTGAGACTGTTAACCTGGGAGATGCAGAAAACATCAAAGAAACACAAATCAGCGTTCATTTGTTACCATCAGAGAAGGAAGAATATACAGAGTTTCTAAGAGAGTATGAAGACATATTTGCCTGGTCGTATGACGACATGACTGGTCTGAGTACGTCTATCATGGCTCACAAATTGCCGACTGATCCAACATGTCCACCAGTGAAGCAGAAGCTTAGAAAATTCAAGCCAATATGGGTTTGAAAATCAAGGAAGAAGTCACCAAGCAGGTCAAAGCCAAGGTTCTCAGGGTAGTAGAGTATCCAACGTGGTTCACCAACATTGTGCCAGTACCGAAGAAGTACGGGAAGGTTAGAGTCTGTGTCGACTATCGGGATCTCAACCGGGCCAGTCCAAAAGACGACTTCCCCTTGCCAAACATACACATCCTGATTGATAATTGCGCCAAGCATGAGTTTCAATCATTTGTAGATTGTTTTGCTGGGTAGCATCAGATCTGGATGGATGAAGAAGATGCCGAGAAAATGGATTTCATTATGCCATGGGGAATGTACTGCTACAAGATGATGCCATTCGGGTTAAAGGAGCCACCTACATGAGGGCCATGACAACCATTTTCCATGATATGATACACAAGGAGATCGAAGTATATGTAGATGACGTCATCATCAAGTCCAAGAAAGCCGCTGATCACATGGATGATTTGAGGAAGTTCTTCAATAGACTGAGAAGGTACAACTTGAAGCTGAATCCCGCGAAATGTACATTTGGGGTTCCTGCCGGAAAACTACTTGGGTTCATTATGAGTCGCCGAGGGATAGAGCTGGATCCATCAAAAGTCAAAGCTACTCAAGAATTGCCACCGCCAAAGAACAAGAAAGAAGTAATGAGTTTCTTGGGAAGACTTAACTACATCAGCCGGTTCATAGCACAATCTACAGTTATCTGTGAGCCAATCTTCAAGATGTTGAGAAAGGATGCCGCTACCAGATGGACTGATGATTGCCAAAAGGCCTTTGACAGAATCAAGGAGTACTTGTCAACACCGCCAGTTTTGGTCCCGCCCGAGCCAGGTAGACCCCTATTACTCTACCTTGCGGTATTGGATAGAGCATTCGGTTGTGTCCTGGGGCAGCATGATGAAACAGGGAGAAAGGAGCAGGCCATCTATTATCTCAGCAAGAAGTTCACCCCGTACGAAGCCCAGTATTCTTTGTTAGAGCGCACCTGTTGTGCTTTGACTTGGGTAGCTCAGAAGCTGAGGCACTATTTCTGTGCCTATACTACGTATCTCATATCCAGGATGGATCCATTGAAGTACATCTTTCAGAAGCCCATGCCCACTGGCAAGCTGACCAAGTGGCAAATCCTACTGAGTGAGTTCGACATTGTCTACGTAACTCAGAAAGCAATCAAAGGAGAGGCTTTGGCAGATCACCTTGCCAAGAATCCCGTGGACGGAGAATACGAACCCCTAAAGACGTATTTTCCTAACGAAGAGGTGTCATTCATTAGGAGAAGACATTGCAGGGTCCTATGATGGTTGGAGGATGTTTTTCGACGGAGCAGCAAATTTCAAAAGAGTTGGCATAGGAGCAGTCCTAGTATCAGAAACTGGCCAGCATTATCTGGTGTCCGCCAAGCTCAGGTTCCCCTGCACTAACAATATGGCCGAGTACGAAGCCTGCATCTTAGGGCTCAGATGGCCATTGACATGAATATCCAACAATTGCTAGTGATTGGAGATTCAGACCTACTCATACACCAGGTACGAGGAGAATGGGCGACCATGAACCCCAAGACACTGCCATACCTGCATCATGTACAGAAGTTAAGAAAAAGGTTCACAAAGACAGAGTTCCAGCATGTTCCTAGGGTCCAGAATGAGTTTGCCGACGCACTGGCTGTCCTGTCATCCATGATACAGCATCCGGATACAAACTTCATTGATCCTATTATGGTAAAAATCCACAATCAGCCAGCTTACTGTGCTCATGTCGAAGAAGAAGCAGACGGAATGCCTTGGTTTCATGATATGAAGGAATATATAGCAAAAGGAGAATACCCGAAGGTTGCAAACACTACTCAGAAATGCACGCTTCGAAGGTTGTCCAACAATTTCTTTCACACCGGAGGAATCCTATACAGGAGAACTCCAGACTTGGGATTACTGAGGTGTGTCGATGCGAAGGAAGCATCTAAACTGCTAGAGGAAATTCATGCCGGTACCTGTGGTCCGCATATGAACGGTTTTGTTTTAGCCAAGAAGATACTCCGTGCCGGCTACTTTTGGATGACCATGGAGACTGACTGCATCCAGTACGTCCGAAAATGCCACCGCTGCCAGATACATGCAGATATGATAAAGGTACCTCCAAATGAGCTTAATGTCACTAGCTCACCATGGCCCTTCGTCGCTTGGGGAATGGATGTTATTGGTCCAATCGAGCCGCCCACTTCCAACGGGCACAGATTCATCCTCGTGGAATTGACTATTTTACCAAATGGGTTGAAGCAGCATCTTACAAAGCAGTGACTAAGAAAGTCGTGGCGGATTTTGTCCGCGATCGCATTGTTTTTCGATTCGGGATTCCAGAGTCGATCATCACTGATAATGGTTCCAACCTCAATAGTGACTTAATGAAAGCTATGTGTGAGACCTTCAAGATCAGACATAAAAATTCCACAGCCTATAGGCCCCAAATGAACGGAGCTGTAGAAGCCGCCAATAAGAATATCAAGAAGATACTAAGGAAAATGATAGTGAAGCATAAGAAATGGCACGAAAAGCTATCATTCGCTCTATTGGGGTATCGCACCACAGTCCGCACATCAACTGGGCAACCCCCTACATGCTGGTTTATGGTAAAGAAGTTGTCATTCCCGCCGAAGTAGAAATTTCCTCCTTAAGAATCATACAGGAAGCCGAGTTCGACGATGCAGAGTGGGTAAAAAGTTGTTACGAGCAGTTTGCTCTTATAGATAGAAAGAGAATGAACGCAATTTGCCATGGTCAGCTTTATCAGAACAGAATGTCCAGAGCATTCAACAAGAGAGTCAAACCAAGACGGTTCACACCGAGGCAGTTGGTGTTAAAAAAGATTTTTCCACATCAAGATGAAGCCAAAGGGAAATTCTCTCCCAATTGGCAGGGTCCATACATGATTCATCGGGTTCTAACAGGAGGAGCCCTTATACTTGCAGAAATGGATGGAGAAGTCTGGCCAAAACCAATCAACTCAGACGCAGTCAAGCGATACTATGTGTAACCATTAATGATTTCCTTATGTAATTTGAACGACGTCTGACCTGATTCCCGTTTAAGAGGGGATACGTAGGCAGCCTTATGGGTTCGGTCATAATTCAATAAAATTTATATTTTCCCCGCAATTGGAAACTGGGGCAGAATTTTGAGGAGGACCCTCAAAATTCCGAAGTGACTTCAGCTGATCATCACAAGCAGCCTTCAGAAGTATCAACCCATTAAACTAGGGCAGAATTTTGAGGAGGACCCTCAAAATTCCAAGGCAAGAGAGGTTGCAATGTCCTGAACCACGTCACAGTCGTCGGTTCATCTAAAAACTATTTCTTGAGTATATACATATGTCATATCTTTAACAAACTCATGCATATTTATTATCAAAATCGCTCAGTTCAGCAATACTACCCCTATGATACATACCGTGTCATCAGATCAGAGCCGAACATGGCAAGCAAAGTCAGCGGGAACACGAACTAACCTTTCCCCTTTACAAAACTCACAATTTTTCTTTGGATGCAGGCACCCAAGTCACCAAATAATATATTACACGCTCACACTGTTCAGGAACACAACCCTCAGAAACGTCACACCTATTCGCATTCGCCATCCACACATAATATCCCCAGCATTCGCAATATCATAATCAGCTACCAGCTATCAGCTAAGAATTTTATTTACTACTCATCTTTCATCTCTTGCATAAGGCTACCATTCTGCCTTCCGAGGTTAAGATCTACCTCCATCTGCATTTCCTGCATTGCATAAGGCTACTATTCTGCCTTCCGAGGTTAAGCTCTACCTCCATCTGCATTTCTTGCATTGCATAAGGCTACTATTCTGCCTTCCGAGGTTAAGCTCTACCTCCATCTGCATTTCCTGCATTGCATAAGGCTACCATTCTGCCTTCCGAGGTTAAGCTCTACCTCCATCTGCATTTCCTGCATTGCATAAGGCTACCATTCTACCTTCCGAGACTAAGCTCTATCTCCATCTGCATGGGCTGAAAAATCACCACTTCATTTAAATCCTGCATCGGCTGAAAGATCGCCATTTTATTTACATTTTTGCATCTGAAAGATCGCCATTGTACTTACATTTTACATGGCTGGAATATCGCCACTTTATTTACGCTTTCATGGGCTGAAAGATCGCCACGTATTGCATTTCATGGGCTGAAAGATCGCCAAATTGTCCAAAGGCGTCATTGTTCGGAGGCACCATTCGCATAGCCCGAGAACGCCATGCTATGGCCTGAGGACCCCTTTTATCTCTTGCATATCATTATTCAAAGGCATCATAGTTCGGAGGAATCATTCTCATAGCCCGAGAGCATCATTTGATGGCCTGTGATTCCTTTATTATATGCTTCATGGCCAGGACATCATGGTCAGAGGACGTCATCTTAACCGTCCAAAGACAGCATTCATGGTCCGACGGGAACTTGCATCATGTTTAAATTTATGCACAATATATGCGCATATTGCTTATCTGCAGGTAAATCGGCGAGCAATAGCCATCTCAGCAGGAGCGGTCCTGCTCCGGTTCCCGCAGCCCTATTAGACTTTTAACCACCCATCCCAACCTGAATATCGCGTCCGTTCTTGAAAGACCCCCATCGACATACTCCACCGACGGATCCTGAACTACATCTGGCATGATTCCTGTAAAATCAGGGATATGTAGGCAGCCTAGGAACCAGAGCACTGTCAATCTCTTCAAACCATTTTGTTTGGTCAAAATTGGCCATCATGTCTTTACCCGACAACTCTTTCATCTTTCCCGGGTAAAGAGGGGCAGTTGTTGATACCCAATTTTTTCCTGCAAAATACTTTTAAAATAGCATATATATGTATATATAAGTATGCCCAAGTATTTTAGTATTTTTCCCAATTTTTAAAGATTTTTTAAATCAATTTGTTGTCCATTTTAGCAGTACAAAAACCAATAAATATTCCCAAAATTGTATTTTTTTGGTGAGTAACTTATTTTATTCTCATATTTATACCAAAATATATCTAAGGTAATTTTTACATTTTTTTACAAATTATTTAGTATTTTAAAAGATAAATTGCATGTAATTGCAATTTTAGCCTATTTTAAGAATTAATAGCATTTTATAATTATGAAATTGGTTCCAATATTTTTAAATTAATACTTATATATTATTAACTGATCCAGTACTTTTAATTTGCTTTCAAATTATTTTTTACTATTTTTATAAAATAGAAAGGGAAAACTGGTTATTTAAAATCTGGCCTCATTTTATTCCAATTATAGCCAAAATTGGCTCCCCTAATTGACCCAATTTCGAACCCAATTTCGGACCAGCCCAATTCCAATTAACCCAACCCTTAACCCGTTTTAAATTACCCGACCCAAGCCCTTTTGATATGGGCCGTTGATCTCTGAGATCAACGGCTCCTATCCACCCTTCCATAATTAAACTTAAACGACTACCCTAATCCCCTCATTCTCTTCTCTCAGCCTCCTCCAAACACTCTCCTCTCTCAAACCCTCTCGAAGGTTCCTGAAACCCTAATCATCTTCTACCTCAAACTCACCGGAACCCATGGCCTCTCAGGCCATGGATGGCCTACACTCATCTCCCTCTGCTCTTGAACGCTTGGTGTTCGAAGTTTCGAGGTCTGAACTCGATGGTGTCTGTTTAGATCTTCTCTGATTCAAGGGTCTATGGCCTCTCCGACCTTTCTCCGGCGTGTCCAAGCATTACGAGCCTATGTCTGACTTATCTGACTTAGATCGGACCTTTTCCAAGCCTTTCTCACTTTAGGGTTCCTCTGAAACCCTAGCTATTCGAGGTTTTCTCTGATTGTTTTCTTAGATATGTTCTATATCTGTGCTCTACTTGAGTTGTAAAACGTTTTTCCCAAATTTTTCTTTCAAAATTACTTCTTTCCGATTTAGGGTTTCCTGAAAAGCTTAAAATGTTTCTCTGACTTTTCTTCTCTTTATGTGTATTTGTCTATACTTCGTTCTTATGTTTTCTTTCTACCCTACATGATTCTTCTGTGCTTTTTTTTCTACTGTGTTCCTGGACCATGCTCGCATGTTTGTCTTTTTGTGTTTTCCTACACGTTCTTTGCTATATTTTTCCGGTATTTTGTGCTTTCCTACTGTATGTATTCCCTACTGAGTTCTTAAGTTCTTTGTTTACCTTTTACTGGACCTTGTTTGAGTTCCCTTTAAACATGTTTCTTCTACTGTTTCCTTAAGTGTTATACTACCTCTCTTCTGAACCCTGTTTAAGTCCCTTCTAAAGGGTTTTTCTTGAACATGTTCCTTCTACTCTCACTATGCTTCAAATCAGTTTCTTCACTCTGTTTGCTTCGAACTTGCTATTGTATCTGTTTGTTTTCTGATGAGTCTCTGAAAGAGATCTCTGAGCCTGTTTCATTACCTGCCTCCTCGTCTCTGTATCTGATTCGAAGTAGAAACCCTAGAATTTGGGGGTTTTGACGGGGTTGATCTCGTGTTTGGATTAGGGTTCTATTTTGGAACCCTCGACTCTTTTAGACTCATTCTGAGTCTATGAACTAAGTTTGAATCTCTTTGTTTACGACTCTGAACTTTTAAATTCTTCTACTAATTAGCACAATAGTTCTTCGTGCTTAAGCATGGCTGTGTGTTTTTATATGTGTGATAAATTCTTTCTTTCGAAAAGGTTTTCCAACTTATGATTCAGAATCCTTTTTTAGGTTTAATTGATTAGTACTGATTTCCTTAAGTCAAGATCTTTCCCGTCTTCCTGACCTGGTTCATTCACATGAAATCTTCAATTTCTGATTTTACTGGCTGTTGATTGATTGCCTTTCCTTATTTGCACAAACCGTGTGCTATCAGACTTTTTCCTTAAATAAATCTCTGTGTATTTACCCTTCTTGTGCTGCTTTGGAAAAGTGTTTGATCAACCTCTTTCCTTAATTATTTTGCCTTCTACACTATAAAAGGGGCACGACTCCTTTCTCACCAACACACCTTGAATTCGACACTTTTCAGACACTTTCAATTACACAACTCTCAATTCAACACTTTTACACATATAATCTCGTAGCTCTCTTCTAAAATCTTCTGACTATCTGCTTGCAATTTGGCTTTACAAGAATACTGCTTTCTTTTCTTGTTTCCCTGAAACTGGTATGTTCTAATTTAGTTTTCAGCCCCATCCCAATGTGTTTATGTTACAGTTTCTACAATCCTGTCTACTTTGCTATCTATGCTCAGTGTTAAATATGTATGTTGTTCTCTTTGCATCTGTTTCTACTGTGAATTCCTGTACCCCTATTCCCTTCTATGTGTTTGAGTTGAAGTTCAAAACATGGCAACATCCAAATTGTTGCTCATGTCTGGACTTGATCCTTTAAGGGATCCTAACTCCCAAACAATGTGGCTAACAGGCTGGTTGGGATGTGCCAGCACTTCCAATTGCTGGGTATGACCACCAGCCTATCTCTGCTTCCCCCTAGAATCCCCTCTTTGCACTTACACTCTCTCCTAGCTTCTAAGTTCTGCCCCCTCCTATGAGCCTTGCTTTGGGACCTTGAGTTCCCTCTGAACTTGGACATTGGAGGGCTGGCCCTTCCACACTGCACTATAACTCAATTCTGCAATGTATTTGGGTGTAGGCACTGCTCGGAGTCCATCTGAGACTCTTTGGGAACTTTGATACATCCCAAATAAGAGAAAGGCTTTGGATCTTGATCGTTGGAGTTGGTTTAATTCATGTTTCAGGCAGGAAACCTGAATCAGGCTCTCCTTGGTTGTAATTTTATATTTTATGATGTAATTTCTTTGTTTTATTTTGGTCTGTAATAATCTTGTAATAACTATTGGGGTTTTTAGTGAAAAGGGGAGGGTCAATCATGCATGCAAAAGGGGTAGATATCATGTTCATAGGGAATTATCATGCTTCTACCCTCATATCCTACTTCCAACTTTCATTTCTGTATTTCATATAGAAACCATGTCTATAGCTTCTGCATTTCATATAGAAACTATGTCTGTAGGCTTCTGCACTTCTGCATTTTATAGAAATCCTGCCTATAAGTTTCTACACTTCTGCATTTTATAGAAACTATAGCTTCTGCATTTCATATAGAAACCATGTCTGTAGGTTTTCGCATTTCTGCATATCACATAGGTAACATGTCTATAGGACTTCCTGAATTCTGCATATGCATCTATCACTAGGCAAACGTATTTATAGGTTTAAATAACAAACAGCATTCTTGACACCATGCCTATAGGACTTCTGCACTTTTATTTCGACTGTAAACGTTTTAAAATCATTAGCACCTAGAAAGCATGTCTATAGGAGATATCAACTAAATCTGAATCATCTATTTTGCCTATAAGTCTAAAATCAGTAGTAGCAATTCTTAATATCTGCAGAACTTATGTTTTTTCTGTAATCAACAAGTTTTCTTCTTCAAAAATCAGTATACTTCCGCATTAATAGATATCATGCCTATAGGTTTCACCTAGGCAAGCCATAAGGTAAACTAGTTAATTTAATCAGATTTTATTAACTACAACCAGCATGCAGGCCTGATTCGGGCTTCTTATCTGAAATATGTAATAGATCAGTCTGCCACAACTCTTAAGTTTAATCAGACCCTAAACAGTACGTGTAAAGACATGCTAAACTATATGCTTCTCTTTGTTTTTAAGGAGGTTTGTTTGAGCCCTTTCTATTTGTTGTGTTTCTTCCCCATATTTGTTACATATGTGTTTTGATTGTCGCCTTAGAATTTTATCCTTTGAAACCATAAAACCACATATCCCTTCCCTTTAGGATTAGTAGTCCCAAATACCTCCGGGGCTGATAGGATGGGGGCGGGTAATAGTATGCAATAAGTAAAACGAGACCATTCCGCATTTAATACCTTAACGGGGTGGGAAAGGGTAGATATGGATATGATGACCACGCGATAACACCACGTGTATAAACGATTACCGGATGTTGTGTGGGGTGATCCATATTATTTATAAACCTAGGACCCTCCCCCCCCCCCTCCTTTACTTGCTTGTTTTATTCAGAATTTCAAAAACTACTTTTTTTTTCTCAAATTTCAGCTTCTTTGACTGCTTTTAACTTCAATTTACTTACAGCAATTATATGAAATTTCTTCTCTTTTATTGCTTTTCTTCTCAAATTTCAGCTTCTTTAACTTCGTTTTAACTTCAAATTACTTACAATAATTATGTGAAAACCCCCCTCTCATATTTGTAACTCTTACTTGTCTACTTGTTATTTGCACTTAAAGTCACAATTTAGTATGGTCGGGAACCACACTAGTGGAACTTGAGGGGTGCCTAACACCTTCCCCTCGGGATAATTTCAAGCCTTACCCAATCTCTGATTTTCTAAATCAAAATTCTCCTTAGTGTCCTAATGCACTTAATCATTAGGTGGCGACTCTTCAATTCAAACCCAATTCCCAAAAGGAAACGAGTTGTAATCCCAAATATCATAAACCCGATTTCGCGAGAAAAAGGGGGCATCGACAAACCCTACATTTCTCTTAATCCTCATTATGTATAATTAACCATGCCCAACCCGATAAAATTCAACCATCTTTTAACCCAACCCCTAATTCTTTGTCACAACCCGATAAGATCAGTGTTCAGTGATTTGTATTTATCTGAAACCGATGTGTGTTTATTTCAATTCAGTTTGTAAAAATTTAAATCTTAGAATCTCATGATTTGTACTACCGGTCATTGGAAAAAGTATTAAGGTTCAGTTATTTTATCATTTATTTGTCTAAAAAAAATCTTATTAAATTGGATAGTTTTTAATTGGCTTACCTAGCGGGTTGGGTTAGGTGCCATCACGACCAGTTGAATTTTGGGCCGTGACAAGGAATTAGGGGTTGGGTTAAAAGATGGTTGGATTTTATCGGGTTAGGAATGGTTAATTATACATAATTAGGGTTAAAAGAAATGTAGGATCAAGTAAAGAAGAACCAGTAATATAAAGGCATGTGGCAAAGGTGGGGTCTAAAAATTAATTCTTATTATTTAAAAACCAGAAAATGGAAGAGTTAGTAGACAATGGCATAAATAGGCCGTTAGTGGCATGAATAGGGCGACCTTTTAACGGATGGCATAAATAAGCTATTTATGTTAGTTGAGTGGTATTTTTAGACCTTTTCCTTTGAAAGGATAACCTGAATGTGATACTTGTAATAAGGTCTGGGCACCCATATCGTGCAAGATGTGAAGCGCTTTAGGCTTTCAATCTGGGTTTCCAACTAGCCAAACTCTAAATACATACAAGAGCATAGTTCTATCTAACGTTGTCATTGTCCTCGCTTTTTAGCAAAGGCATCAAGTCCCTCACCAGAAAGCCTAAAACGCTTGACATCTTGCATGATATAAGCCCCCCATTCCAAGATAGAAATCAATGGCATCAACATTCCACCCAACTGTCGAAACCCCATTTTAGAGCTGCGCTTGGGATGCCCTTGAGCCAACAATACTACAGCAGACGAAAGCCACTATAGCTTCCAAGCCACCAGTGCAACACTAATAATGGTCAAGAAAATCAGTTTAAACACTCAATCTCCGGTAGAGTTTGCCTTGGCACGAAATCTGACATGTCAAACGTGTGTATGAAATGACAATATATTACAACTATACTTAGGTCTTTAATGCCCCTGAGGCTTCCATCTCTACCAATAATCCTTGTCCTCCTTTTCACATTGACGGAGGAAAAATATTGTTGGATGACACTTCAAGAATGAGTGTGGTGACTAAGTAAAAAGAAGAGCAAGGATTATTAGATTTGAATACATTGGTAGAATGGAACTCTCGGTGCGATTAAAGGAAATCAGTACAGATTTTGTGGCAAGACAACTCTACCGGGAATTTGGGTGCTGAAATTGATTTTTCGGCCATCAATGAAAGTATGGGAAATTAAACTGTAGGGGCTTTCATCTATATATGTTGTTATGATCGTTCTAACTTCTAAGTGTATGACAATAGTTGGCGAAACTATAAATAAACTTGTTGGTATAGTAATGTTGTGTTCTTTTAATTTGCAACTACCCCTATTCTAATAAGAGAAATCTAAAGGTCCCTACATAAAATTAGGTGGCCAAACTGATGTGACAAAGCTTTAAATTAATAGCGAACTGCCATGTGAGTTGTGTGCTGCAAAAGAAATAACCCTACCTACCTTTATCATAGCAGTAATAAATACTAGAAATTAATTCAGACAAGAGAATGGACACAAAAACTGAAAGTACAAAGGGATGAATTGTAATTTTGGGAAAACTTTATTAGTAGTCATTCAAGTAAAGATTCCTCACACAAAGGTCATTATTCTAATTTGTCACTTAAACGTCATGTAATTATGTTTCTGTTCGTAGTTAATCACCGAAAGTTTGTTGAATCTTGGAAGATACCGCTTGATTAAATTATTCTCTATGAAACGAATTATTCTTTAAGGATAGTATTTACACAGCTCGAAATTTATACTAATCATCCATGTTATATAATTTTCTAACAGTAAATCCTACTTCTGAACACACATTTAGTTATCATTTGAACGAGACAATAATGATAAATTACTTGTATAAGTGTATCGAAGTTAAATTATACTCCCTCCGTTTCATATTAAATGAGGTACTTTTCTTTTTAGTTTGTTCCAAAACAAATGACACATTTCTAGGTTTGAAAATAATTCAACTTTAAACTCTTTTATTTTACCCATTTGCCCTTAATGAGAAGCTTTTATAGTCATACAAATGTCATGGCCCCACAAACTTTTTACCCCTTAAGCTTTTAAGACCACAAGTTTCAAAAGTCTTCTTCTTTTATCTTAAACTCCGTGCCGAATCAAACTACCTCATATAATATGAAACGGAGGGAGTACTTTATTAGGATATGGGTATGTTAGAACTCTGTATTCAAAAATCAGTAAATGAACAAACGTTAGTTTAAAAACAAGTGGAAAAAATTGCGGGAAACAACTAACGGATTTAAAATAATCCGGGAAAGAAAACGGACCGAACCGGGTCGCGGGTTATTCTTGGATTGAATTTTCGTTAATTAATTAATTAATTGAAAAGAATTTTGTCCAAAAAGATTAATCCATCAATCGATCTTTGACCAAATCCGAATCCGAAGCCAAAGCCGAAGCCGAAGCCGAGCGAGCGACGACGATGAAGGCGCGAGGCACCACTTCTTCTTAACTCTTTAAGAGCTAAAAGATGAGCTTATATATATATATACACAAAGATTTTCTTTCCTTCTTCCAATGAGGGACAAAGTGCATTAGTAAAGTGAACTAATTCAAAATTGCACTTCCCTCCATTTCTTTTCCCACCATTTTCCATTCACACCTCCTTTTGTTATTAATAACAAAATCCAACAATCCTCCACATGAATGGGGAATGGCTATCCGAAACAAATATGCATGAAAAACTATGTGTGATTCGCAAGTAACCGCATCTGGATAAGTAGGTTTCCCTTTGAATTTTTCCTAGTGAATATATGTCGGGTATACTCGATCAATCGATAGATTTGATATCATTGAACCGTCGAACTTTGGTGTATACCTAGACTGCCATAGGACACACAATCAACCCTTAACCGTCTTTGGTTCTCATTGTTGTGTTCGTTTTAGCCATGAACACCGCCTGGTTTCATAAGTGCGTATAGAACTGGCCTTACAACATTCTCCTTGAAGCGGCTTACATTTCACGCTTATATAGGTGATTCCTAAACGTGTTATCCCGTAGATACACTATTTAATATACCCCATATCAAACTTAGAAACCATTAAAAGTCCTAACGCTTTATCCTTGGTACTGAACATTGTCTGCATCATGAGAATGGACCAAAATTTTATTTGACAATGTTGAACCGTCACTAATGACTTTGTTTGATCTCCTTGAACCTAGATCTTGGGATCTCCAGTCTTCTAGGTAGAGTTACCACCATAGTGACTTGTCCTCGGCCATAGTCCTATTCCCTTTGATGACTTCTCAACCGCCTCTCTAGGTAGGCCTTTTGCAAGCGGATCCGATACATTATCTTTTGACTTTACATAGTCAATTGTGATAATTCCACTAAAGGGTAGTAGTCTAACGGTATTACGCCTTCGTCGAATGTGACGAGATTTCCCGTTATACATAACGCTCCCAGCCCTTCCTATTGTTGCTTGACTATCGCAATGTATGCATAAAGGTGCCAAATGTTTGGGCCAAAAAGGAATGTCTTCTAAGAAATTTCGGAGCCATTCAGCTTCTTCACCGGCCTTGTCTAAAGCTATAAACTCAGACTCCATTGTAGAGCGAGCGATGCATGTCTGTTTGGACAACTTCCAAGACACTGCTCCTCCACCAATGGTAAAAACGTATCCACTTGTGGATTTTTTTTCCGTTGATCCGGTGATCCAATTTGCATCACTATATCCCTCAATAACTGCGGGATAATTATTGTAATGCAATACATAGTCTTGAGTATATTTCAAATATCCCAAAACTTGTGTCATTGCTATCCAATGAGCTTGGTTGGGATTACTTGTGTATCGACTAAGCTTGCTTATTGCACAAACTATATCAGGTCGTATACAATTCATAATGTACATTAAACTTCCCCAACACTCGAGCATATTCCAATTGAGATTTGCTTTGACCTTTATTCTTTACAAGAGTATGGTTTAAATCAATTGGCGTTTTTGCTTCTTTAAAGTCCAAATATTTGAACTTTTCGAGAACCATTTTAATAAATGAGATTGAGTCAAAGCTAGACCTTGAGGAGTCTGTAGGATCTTAATTCCCAAAATTAAATCGGCAACTCCTAAATCTTTCATATCAAATTTACTAGTAAGCATGCACTTAGTAGCATTTATGTTAGCAATATCGTTACTTATTATCAACATGTCATCCACATATAAACAAACAATGACTATTTGATTTGGAATATTCTTAATGCAAAACACATTTGTCACACTCATTGACTTGAAACCATTTAACAACATTGTTTGGTCAAATTTTGCATGCCATTGTTTTGGTGCTTGTTTTAGTCCGTAAAGTGACTTAACAAGTCGACACACCTTCTTTTCTTTTCCGGGAACTACAAACCCTTCAGGTTGTTCCATATAGATTTCTTCCTCTAAATCTCCATTTAAGAAGGTCGTCTTTACATCCATCTGATGGATTGAAGTCCATACACGGTGGCTAACGCTATTGACACCCGGATAGATGTAATCCTTGTTACCGGCGAGTATGTGTCAAAGTAATCAAGACCTTCTCGTTGTCTAAACCCTTTAACAACTAATCTTGCCTTATATTTGTCATAGTGCCATCAACTTTCATTTTCCTTTTGAAAATCCATTTAGAACCCAAAGGTTTATTTCCCGGAGGAAGATCAACCAATTCCCAAGTATGATTACTTAATATGGATTCTATCTCACTATTGACTGCCTCTTTCCAATATTGTGCTTCCGAGGAAGACATTACTTCTTTGAACGTTTGAGGCTCATTTTCTAATAAGAATGCTAGAAACTTGGATTTTCCTCATCAAACATACTTTCCTTTGCTTCTTCCCGAGGTCGCTTAGATTTTTTATTAGACGACTCACATTCCATTTTATACGGATAAATATTCTCAAAGAATTCATCATTATCCGATTCAATTACCGTATTAATATGAATGTCGGGATTTTCTGATTTATGAAGCAGAAAACGATATGCCTTACTATTTGTTGCATATCCTACGAAAACACAATCAACGATTTTTGGTCCAATTTTTACCCTTTTGGGTTTAGGAACTTCCACTTTAGCCAAACACCCCCACACTTCAAAATATTTTAAGTTGCGTTTTCTTCCTTAACATTTTTCATATGGAATGGATTGCATTTTGCTATGAGGAACTCGATTCAGTATTCGATTAGCTGTAAGAATAGCTTCCCCCCACAAGTTCTGAGGTAAACCAGAACTTATTAACAAGGCGTTCATCATCTCGTTTAACGTTCTATTCTTTCTTTCTGCAATTCCATTAGATTGCGGTGAGTAAGGGGTAGTTGTTTGGTAAATAATGCCATTTTCCAAACATATTTCTTCAAAAGGAGATTCATATTCGCCGCCTCTATCACTTCTTATCATTTTGATCTTTTTGTTTAATTGCGTTTCAACTTCATTTTTGTATTGCTTGAATGCGTGTATTGCTTCATCTTTACTATTAAGTAAGTAAATATAGCAATATCTAGTACTGTCATCAATGAAATTTATGAAATACTTTTTCCCACCGCGAGATGGTATTGACTTCATGTCGCAAATATCCGTGTGAATTAAGTCTAAAGGATTTGAATTCCTTTTAACTGACTTATAAGGATGCTTAACATACTTTGATTCCACACATATTTGACATTTCGAGTTATTGCATTCAAACTTAGGCAATACTTCCAAATCGCAAAGTTTTGAAGTTGACGTGGCCTAAACGTTCATGCCATAAATTTTTTGACTCAAGCAAGTAAGAAGAAGCTGAAATTTTATTCATATCAATGGCAATTACATTGAGTTTAAAAAGGCCCTCAGTCAGGTAACCTTTTCCTACATACATTTTATTCTTACTAACTACAACCTTGTCGGAAACAAAAACACACTTAAAGCCATTCTTGACTAGAAGTGATGTCGAGACTAAATTCTTCCGCATTTCAGGAACATGAAGAACATCTTTTAGAGTCACAATCTTTCCAGAAGTCATCTTCAAAGCTATCTTGCCCGTTCCTTAAATTTTTGCAGTAGCGGAATTTGCCATAAACACTGTCTCGTTGGGTCCAGCGGGAGCATAAGAAGTAAACAACTCCTTGTTAGTACAAACATGTCGAGTTGCTCCCGTATCAATCCACCATTCTCTAGGATTTCCAACTAGGTTGCATTCTAAAAGCATGGCACATAAGTCGTCTATTTCATCATTCTTCTTAATCATGTTTGCTTGACTTTTCTTCTTGTCCTTCTTTGGTGCACGACATTCAGTAGCCTTGTGTCCAACCTTTCCACAGTTGTGGCAATTACCTTTGAACCTCTTCTTGCTTGGATAATTCTTTGGTCCAGACGGCTTCTTTCTCTTTTTACTCGTTGAAGCTTCCTCAACAATATTTGCACCCATTATTGTTGAATTTCCACGAGATTTCTTCTCAGCAGCCTTGTTGTCCTCTTCAATCCATAGACGAACAATAAGGTCTTCAAGCATCATCTCTTTGCGCTTATGTATCAAGTAATTCTTAAAGTCCTTCCACAGCGGAGGCAGCTTTTCAATAAATGCCGCAACTTGAAACGTTTCATTTATGACCATACCTTCAATCATAAATTTATAATAGTACAATAATCAATATCTTGAATAAAAATATTGACTCGTTTTGTACCTTCAGCAAGGAGGTCATGAACAATAACTTGCAATTCTTGGACTTACGTTATGACAGATTTACCGTCAACCATTTTGAAATCCAGAAATTTGGTGGCCATAAACTTCTTTAGTCCAGCATCTTCAGTCTTGTACTTCTTTTCAAGAGCATTCCATAATTCTCTTGATATTTTCATGACGCTATAAACATTGTACAAGCCGTTTTCCAAGCAACTTAAAATATAGTTTTTGCATAAAAAGTCAGAATGCTTCCATGCCTCAGTGACCACAAATCGTTCATTTTCAGGAGTTTCTTCTCCCAGAACTGAAACGTCTTCGCTAATAAAGCGCTTTAAACTGAGTGTGGTCAGGTAGAAGAACATTTTCTGCTGCCAACGCCTAAAGTCCATACCGGAAAATTTTTGGGTTTTTCTGTCGGTGCCATCGCCGGTGCAGGAGTTGTGCGACTTGAAGACACATTTGTTTACTTAAATAATTTAATCCCCTCACAATGCCCAAGGTTGCGGATTAATTCCTCCCAGGATAGAACGGAATAACTATTATGTGATAGCGGCACTTCAAATCACAGAATTTCGTCGAACTCAAGTGGCGGAGCAAATCACACAAAATGCTTACGTTTTTGGTTTTGGAAAACAAAGTAGAATGCAGAAGTTTGAGGGGAGTGATTTCAGATTTTTCGATGGTGGAAAATGAGGCTAAGCCCCTCTATTTATAGCCAAGTTTAGCACTTTTTCTGAAAAGGTTTGCAACCTTTCAGAACAGCCATGGAAAAAATCGGACCGAACCGGGTTACGGGTCGCAGGTTATTCCGGATTGAATTTTTGTTAATTAATTTAATTAATTAATTGAAAAGAATTTTGTCCAAAAAGATTAATCAATCAATCTTTGACCGAATCCGAATCCGAAGCCGAAGCCGAAGCCGAAGCCGAAGCCGAAGCCGAATCGAGCGAGCGAGCGAGCGACGACGGCGCCAGGCACCACCACTTCTTCTTAACTCTTTAAGAGCTAGAAGATGTACTTCTATATATATACACAAAGATTTTCTTTCCTTCTTCCAATGAGGGACAAAGTGCATTAGTAAAGTGAACTAATTCAAAATTTCACTTCCCTCCATTTCTTTTCCCACCATTTTCCATTCACACCTCCTTTTGTTATTAATAACAAAATCCAACAATCCCCCGTATGAATGGGGAATGGCTATCCGAAACAAATATGCATGAAAAACTATGTGTGATTCGCAAGTAAGGATTAACCGCATCTGGATAAGTAGGTTTCCCTTTGAACTTTCCGTTGTGAACATACGTCGGATATACTCGATCAATCGATAGATTTGATATCTTTAAACCATCGAACTTTGGTGTATACCTAGACAGCCATATGTCACACAATCAACCCTTAACCGTCTTTGGTTCTCATTGTTGTGTTCGTTTCAGCCGTGAACACCGTCTGGTTTCATAAGTGCGTAGAGAACTGACCTTACAACATTCCTCTTGAAGCGGCTTACACTTCACACTTATATAGGTTATTCCTAAACGTGTTATCCCATAAATACACTATTTGATATACCTCATATCAAACTTAGAAACCATTAAAAAGTCATAAGCTTTATCCTTGGTACTGAACATTGTCTGCATCATGAGAATGGACCAAAATTTTATTTGATAATGTTGAACCGTCACTAATGACTTTGTTTGATCTCCTTAAACCTAGATCTTGGGATCTCCAGTCTTCTAGGTAGAGTTACCGCCATAGTGACTTGTCCTCGGCCATAGTCCCATTCCCTTTGATGACTTCTCAACCACCTCTCTAAGTAGGCCTTTTGTAAGCGGATCCGATACATTATCTTTTGACTTTACATAGTTAATTGTGATAATTCCACTAGAGAGTAGTTGTCTAACGGTATTATGCTTTCGTCGAATGTGACGAGATTTCCCGTTATACATAACGCTCCCAGCCCTTCCTATTGCTGCTTGACTATCGCAATGTATGCATACAGGTGCCAAAGGTTTGGGCCAAAAAGGAATGTCTTCTAAGAAATTCCGGAGCCATTCAGCTTCTTCATCGGTCTTGTCTAAAGCTATAAACTCAGACTCCATTGTAGAGCGAGCGGTGCAATTTCTCTACGCAGTTGAAAGGAACAGTGTTATTTACTAGTACTAATAACATAAGATTTGGACAATTATTATTATATTAATGTGCTATTTAGCGTTGAAAGGAACAATGTTGTTTACTAGTACTAATTTTCATCTCGTTTCTATTCTCAACAATCAAGCTATGCAATTTCTCTGTTCCTATTTTTGTTTCTTCAGTAAAGATAAATCTGTTTATCTAGCGGGAACCAACTATATATAAGAGGTAACAAATAAAAGTTTTGCTTAATTCCAAATTTTTGCATCATTCTTTTATTTCTCCGTTTAAAATCAAAAGGGTATAATACAATCAGAGAAATAGAAAATGGAAATGATTAATTTAGGAACTGCAGCTCGAAGAAGATAATAGCTAGGTTAGGGATCAACCAAGAACTTAGCTAACAGAAATGTATAGTGAAGAAGAGAGAATGATTGATCTTTATTTCCGAAGGTCTTCAATTTGTGATTTGTTTACCCTGTAATCGGATAACAATTGAATTTTTATGTGATTTTAAGCATACGTGATACAACTTGGTACAAATTAAGAAGACAGATATTAATATCGAAATTGACCGTAAAAAAAATAAATGCAAACCAAACGAATGGAATAGCCTTGGCCCTCAAGCTCGATCACCCTCGAACCAACTGAAGTTTCAGTTGATATAAGAACAGAGTAACAAGATAATGAAACTAGAGAAAGGCAGTATATTGCTTTGTATTGCGTGAATATGATCTTCTTTACAAATGATCAGACCCCCTTTTTATAGTAGGGGAGTACTGCTCTTGATACAATTTTAAATACAGTAAGAAATCCCATGATTAGTTAATTAATCGGCCTCTTCTTGATACGTGCCGAGATTTCCGCCGTGATCCTCGCTCGATCGCGGATATTTTGGTTTTTCGTTATTTGGCTTGGTAATCTTCCCTCGATCTTGCTCGATCTCTATCCTGCTTGGTCTCGATCTCGATCGATCTCTGGGTCACGAGCTCGGCAATGTAACTTTACATCATGGTCTGATATAACATGGGGTCGAACCTTAGCCTGCCACGTTCCAGTCTCGATTAGTCATACAAAAAAGGGCAAGCCCAATTTAGACCGTATACAGATAGTCCCCTCATTTTACGGAGAGAAGATGACGAGAAATGATATAAACTTTTCCAATCTCATCTCGATGGGCCATGACGTAAGTGCGAACCCGGCTATGATGTCAGCGACAAGTGGATACTGAAGCGTCACGTCGGTTTAGGTACCGAGGCATTAAATGCCCGCCAGTTGTTGTCGGCCACTATCGGTTCTGAACCATTGCCAGCTACCTATAAAAACCCTAGCCTTTCCTCATTCAAACTTTTTCACTCAAAGTTCTCCCTACTCTTGCTTTTTCTTCAACAAATCTCTTTGCTTTACAATTTTCACACCCAAATTCCTTGAACCCTAATCAAACCGCGTATCATCCCAATTCTCTTTTCTCTTGTTCATCAATGGCTAAAATTTCCAAAATCGTGCCGCAAAAGGAGGTCACTTCTTCATCATGACCCGCCGGCGGTGAGGCTCCGACGGAACCCCATCCGGAGGAGTTCGTTTCGGCAGGGTGCCCAACCAACGCTCACTTTAAGGTCGAGAAGATTCCCTCGGTAGGCCGATATGAACTGATATCGAGGTATATATGCACCATCACCAAAGGCATCCTCAAAAAGGTAAAAGAGGAGTGTAACTGGGTGAACAAGGATGTAGTTGCTCCTACTCCTGAGGAATCGTTCACCACTCACGTGGAGGGGTATATAAGTATTTACACTTACCCCTTCACGATGGGTCCCTTAGACCCCATCACCGTCGCCTTCTGCAAGAGGTACGACGTCACCCTCGGCCAAATCCACCCTTCATTCTGGAGAATAGTCATTCTCCCCTGTTTTTTCACAACCAAAATCGAGGGATGTCCCTTCACCCTCGATCACCTCATGCGCCTCTACGGTCCACGGCTCTATCGAGTAGGACTGATTAAGCTTGCCCTCCAGGCCAGTAGAGCCCCATTCTCCAGCATAGACGAGTCCCGGGATCGAGGCTGGATGGGCCGATTTGTCCGAATAAAGACTTCGGACCTGATCCTCGCTGAAGACATGTCCTTCCCTGAGAAGTAGAACATAAAACGTAAGTACACTTCACCTTGAATGTTTAATTCGATGTTTTACTTTCTATCTTCTTTTCTCATCTATGTTTTGGTGTTGAAACAGTGGCCCAGATGCCAGAACCAATTTCGGAACTCAAGCAATGGGTCGAAGCCCTAGTGTCACAGAGACCCTACTACAAACGTGCCTGGATAGAGTTATCGAAGGGCCAATGGGAGGCCTGCAATAATGGTAAGTCTCTTCCTTCGAACGGTTATGGTATGGGTGTTTTCTCGAGATAATTCATCATTTTTCCTTTGTAGACCTCGGGAAAGACGTAGCAATGAGGCCCATATTTGCTAAGAAGAAGTACTTCCCCTGCCACATACTCCGAAGCAGGCCAAGGAGAAGAAAAGAAAAGGGGCTCCGAGTCCCCCTGGCCCGAAAAAGAAAGACCTGCAAAGAGGTCTCGTAAGCCCAAGAAAGAGACCGATGCCATGGATCCGCCGATTAAGGTATGAATTCGAAGAGTACGAGGAGGATAATAGTTCCAAACTAGTGACCCACATGCGGGCTGGTGTCACCGCAAAAAAGCCTTCCGAACCGGAGGAGGTTGATGAGGGAGCCTCGGCTGAAGTTCCTAAACCAGAAGGAATCGAGGCCGCTCCGTCCCAAGCCGAGATGGTCGAGGGAGAAACCGGGGGCGAGGCTTCTCGAGTGGCTGAAGATGTTTCGAGGGACGATCTTGGAGTGATTGATATCTCTGAGTCCTCTCAATTTTCGGATGCCACGATCCGTGAGGCTGCTAACTTGGAAGGTAGGTCGCTCTTGCGAGGGTCCTTAGGGGACAGTTGACATCCACGGCTTCCTGGATGGGGGAGAGTTTGAAGCTTTGGGAGATGTCACCGGGTTTGGTGAATTATCGGTGCCGAAGAAAGTACTGTCACCAGACGTCGGTGGGTCTTCATCGAGCCCAAAACTAGTGGATCGATTTTCGGCCCCAATGCTAACCCCGATCGTAGAGGTAATATTGTGCTTACTGTCCCGGAGGATGCACGGGTCTTCTCTCCCCTGGTGGGCATCGCTAGCTACCTCAGATGCTTGGTGAACGAGGAAGACCAAGCCGTGATGAATGTGGTGGGAGCCGCTTGCCTGTTCAACGAGGCCCAACACTCTCTGAATTGGGTAAATTCGAGGGCCATTCTGTTATCTCCTTTAAACTGTGAGTTGCAGGTAATTCTAACTTTTTCTTCCTTACTGGTAGGCTTTGGTGTTACATCACGAGGCTTTCCTTCGAATCCGGGAGGAGCGCAAGGCTGAGGTTCAGGACCTCACTGAGAAAAATAACACTTACAAGCTTCTTAATGAGAAGCTTCAGGCAGATTTAGTGGCGGCTCGGGATGAGCATACTTAGATGGCCGAGCATGTATTCTGAGTGCTTCACGATAGTGCATATGAATTAGAGATAACGACTAACGACCCAATTCTGCAGGTTCGATAGAGGCTCAAACAGATCAAGGACTTCTAGAGAGAAATAGATGTCGTACGAATCGAGGCTGAAGAGTTCAAGAAGAATATGAACATCTTAGCCTCGAAAAAGGAGGCCATCCAAGCAGAGTTGGAGTCGGCTGAGTCCCAACTCTGGGCTGCAAGAGAGAAGGCCTCGATGCAGGCCAAGAAAATTAAGGAGCTTCAGTCTCAGTTGGACTTGGCTATCTCTGATAAAGCAAACTTGGCCAATGATAAGGCAAGATTGGCCAATGAGCTCGAGGCGGCTAAATCTGAGGCAGCCGTGATCAACAATCAACACCAAAGCTGATGCCAAAGTGGCCCAATATAAGGTTTACGTCGAGGCCATCCATGCGAAGGCCAAGAGCATGGTGTATCATGCGAAATGGTAAGCTCAAAGGGAAGCCCTCAAGGAGGTTCAGGTTCAAGCTTTTGATATTACGTCCGAAATCGAGAATGCCAAAGCGGAGGAAGTCAGGGCCCGGAAGTTGGCCTTTTCCGAGGAATACTCCGAGAGCTTGAGCGAGTCCGAAGACGGGGAAGATCTAGAGGATGGAGATGTTGCCTCCGATGAAGATCATGCTGCTTAGGCCTTTATATTTTTGCTTCTTTTTTTTTTGTATCCTTTTTTAGGCTGTTTTGGCCGTTGTAAATTCTTGTATTCGGCCGATCTGGCCTTTTTAAAAAGATCATTTAAATATATACAAGGCTTCTTATCCCTTTTGGCCCTTAAATTTTTCCTTTGTTTCATTGCTTGTGTTTACAAGGGCCGGCGTGCCTTAGCATAAAACAACTTAAGTTGTGTAAGTTTGAACAAACCGTGCCTTTACACTATTTAGTTTCGAGGCATTTTGGGTTCGATGTCACCGGGTACTTTCTCCCGAAATAAGTAATTCAATATGCTGACGGTTAGCCTTTATAACCGATTGCGAAAATTTTGATGGCCTATTTTTGTTACGGTTCTCGAACGTCTCCGTGCCGCGTTAATATGGCCATGGCCTTTTAATTTCAGGTGTGGCCCGATGGGCTTTCTTTCCCGAGTTATCCAGGCTTGCCGAAGATAACAGTCCCCGAATGGGTATGGCCTTGGCCATTAAAATTCGGGGGTTGCCTAATAGGTCTTGCATTCCCAATATTTTAATAGCTCGATCTATTCGAGTTCGTTTGCGGATGGCAATCCTCGAGTGAGGTAGAGACCATCCGAGCACGTTTCTTTAAGAGGTCGATGGTACGGAATTGTAAAGTGGAAATTTTTCTAAGACATAATGTAGTTGCAAGGAAATTACTTCTCTTTATTCTTGTCAAAATTATTCATACATGCGTACATGTTTTATGTCAGGGATCGAACAATCTACGTGGGCACAGTTCGTTCGACCGTTTGGCCCTTACAACAAATCCTACTTATCGAGACCCTTCCATAATGAAATAACTCCTTGCTAAAGCAATCCGGTATCCGAGGGTAATCCCCTCAGTATTCGAGGTTGATTGTAAAGAGACTTCAGATACTATAAACACAATCTTCAATACCAATTCGTGATCGGCCTTTGATTCTAAGTTAGTACGATCCATTGTTGCCTCGTTAAAAACTTTGTCAAAAAACCCATTTGGACAAAACCGGTCTAAGGAAAAAAGAATGCAACGCGTGCTTTTAGACCTAAAGACTTCATGTTGTACCTTGTCGATCACCTGGAAGTGTTAGTCAAAAAATAAAAGGAAACGAGAAGGGTCATACCTTAGCAACAGTATCGTTTTAGGTGAGTTACATTCCAATTGCTCGGTAGTGGTTTCCCGTTCAGCATTCCGAGTTTATAGGATCCTTTCCCAGTGACCTCGAGGACCTGGTACGTTCCTTCCCAATTCGTACCTAATTTTCCTTCGTTCGGATTTCGGGTGTTGAGGGTGACTTTCCTTAGCACTAAGTCCCCGACATTAAAGTATCAAAGATTGTCTCTTTGATTGTAGTATCTCTCAATTTGTTATTTTTGGGACGCCAGTCGGATGAGGGCGACTTCACGCCTTTCATCCATTAATACTAGGCTCGTATTCATGGCCTTGTCATTTGATTCCGTCATTGCATATCGGAACCTGACACTCGGATTAGAGCTTCGGCACCATAAACCAACGAGAATGGGATAGCCCCGGTAGTAGACTTTGAGGTTGTGCAATATGCCCAAAGAACTTTGGCAGAATTTCCTTCCACTTTCCCTTGGCATCGGATAGCCTATTTTTAAGATTCTGGATGATGGTTTTGTTGGTCGATTTGGCTTGCCCGATTCCGCTAGGATGATAAGGTGTCATTTGATTCCTTCATTGCATATCGGAACCTGACACTTGGATTAGAGCTTCGGCACCATAAACCAACGAGAATGGGATAGCCCCGGTAGTAGACTTTGAGGTTGTGCAATATGCCCAAAGAACTTCGGCAGAATTTCCTTCCACTTTCCCTTGGCATCGGATAGCCTATTTTTAAGATTCTGGATAATGGTTTTGTTGGTCGATTTGGCTTGCCCGATTCCGCTAGGATGATAAGGTGTCGACAGGATTCTTTTGATTATGTGATCTTCGAGAAATTTTGTTACTTTGCTGCCGATGAACTGTTTCCCATTTCACACACTATTTTGGATGGCATCCCCAATCGACATATGAAGTGATCCCAAATGAAGTCGATGACATCCTTTTCCCTAACTTTCTCGAAGGCCTGTGCTTCAACCCACTTAGAAAAATAGTCAGTCATAAATAAAATGAATTGAGCTTTACCTGGTGCCCTTGGAAGAGGGCCAACGATATCCATTCCTCACTTCATGAACGACTATGGAGAGAAGACCGAATGGAGTAGTTCCCCATGTTGGTGAATCATCGGTGCATGTGTTTGGTACTTGTCACATTTTCAAACAAACTCTTTCGCATCCTTCTCCATGTCGATCCAATAGTAGCTGGCTTTGGTTACCTTTTGGATCAATGATTTTCGCAAGTGCCCTCGTGAACTTCCCTTAGAACATACTCGGTATCACCCGGTCCCAAACATATTGCTAGTGGGCCATCGAACATTCTCCTGAACAAGGTTCCGTCTTCGGACAAGGTGAATCGTGCCGCCTTTGCGTGTAGGACCTTTGATTCTTTTGGATATGAGGGTAGCTTTCTGGTCTTCAAATACTCTATGTATTTATTTCTCCAATCCCAAGTCAAGCTCGTATCAGCGTGACCTTCTTCGACTACTGACCTCGTGAGTTGCACGACGGCCCCTGAATTGAGCTCGTTGTCATTGACCGATGACCCTAAGTTTGCGAGTGCATCGGCCTCGCTATTCTGATCTCGAGGTACATGTTGCAAAGTCCACTCCTTAAATCGATGCAAATTTACTTGAAACTTATCTAGGTATCTTTGCATTCACTCTTCTCTAACATCGAAGGTCCCATTAACGTGATTCACCATGAGGAGGGAGTCGCATTTGGCTGCGATCACCTCCGCTCCCAAGCTTTTGGCTAGTTTGAGACCAACAATCATGGCCTCATATTCGGCCTCATTGTTAGCCAATTTCACGGTTTTAATAGATTGCCTAACCACGTTGCCCGTGGGTGGTTTTAGCACGAGACCACCCACAGCCGAATATATTGCTGTCACAGAAGGATCCAAAGAACTATTATGGATGAGGGAGCTTATTAATGATCTTGGCTTTGAAAAACCAAGGTACATCTTATTTTGTAATAATCAGAGTAATATCTGTCTCACCAAGCACTCTACTTTTCATTCTAAGACCAAACATATAAATAGAAAGTATCATTAGATAAGAATAGCAATGGAAGAGAAATTATTGAGGTTGAGAAGATACACACTGATGAAAATCCTTCGGATATGCTGATAAAAGCAGTAGTTACAGATAAGCATGCGTTTTATAGAAAATTGGCAGGCATGAAGTCTGTCAATAGTTCCTCTACTTGAGGACATATTTGGCCCCTTGGCTGGAGGAGGAGTTTTTTGGGCTCATGCCCATGTTGTCCAGCCAGAGGCCCAATGGCCTAATCCTATTAACTTTTGGTTTCCATTCCTACTCAGAACTGGATTCGTTTTTATTCCTATTTAGAGTTGACTTTGGCTTTAAGAGAAAGCACCACTCATTATCTATAAATAGAACAACCTTAAAAAATTATTCTATGCTCATTGGTATAAGTCTTTAAAAGACTTTAGCACATAAGAGTGATTTTTTAGAGAGCTTTCATCAAGAGAGAAGAGAGAAGAAAAAGTGTTTGTTTTGCTGCAGATTTTTGTTCTGACCAACCAATTTCAAATCACGTTTTTCAATTCGTTAACCGTTGGATAGGCTAAAATTTAGGTTGTATGTTCATAACAAATTGGGTTTTTATTTGAATGGTGGAGATCAGATTTATAGGCTCATAGCATCCAATTTCGAGCCCCGACCATCAACTCCATTTTTTATGGCTTCTCATTTTTCTTCAATTTTGTTGCTATTGTTCCTCCGTGTTTGGCACTTGTTGTGTAGCCAATTTCGAGAACTTTTGTAATCCTCTTATTGTTATAATGGAGATTTTTGGATCTTTGTAATCTTGTAGTTTTTACCTTCGATTTGAAGGGTTTTTTACATTAAAAATTTGATGTTATTTAGGTTGCCTCTTCCTCGACATAACATTAAGTTTTCTTTAGAAAAAATTTGTTAAAAGATAAGTAGACATTTTCTTTTCTAGCTTAAGTTTGATAATCTTCATGACGTGTAACAGTATAACTATGCAAAGGCGAGTGCAATTTTGTAAAAGAAAATCCATCTGAGTCTGTTAATCTTTTGATGCGTTACACCGGGATCGTTTGGTTTGAACACAAATTACATTGAGATTACTTATGCCGAGATTAGTTATATTGGGATTAATTATGCTGGGATTAATCATCCTGCTATTATTTCTTATTGAATATTTGGTATGTTGTATTAATCTAGGGATTGTTAATTTTACTACTTTATCACTTATCCTGGATTACTATTTCACCCTATGGCACGCATAAGTTATCACGTCCAGGATAATTTATCATAGAATTAATAACCAAACAATGGATATGGCGGTATTAAACTTTTATCCTATGATTATTTTGCTTATCCATCATACCAAACGATAAGAGTATTAATTAGGTATAAAGTACTTTTTTGTTAAGGTTGAAATGTTTATACTACTAATGATAGCAACAGTATAAGGAAATTGTGACGAACCGATAAGTCATTTTGAGTACTAACCCTTATTTTCGTGTTTCGAGACCTCTATGAGCTCCATTTGGCATTTCTCGACTTGTGTGCACATTCCGTGACTTTTTCCATAGAGATTTTATGTAAAATTTTGAAGAAAATATGATTTTTGGTTTTGAAAATAACTTGAATTGACTACGGTCAACATTTTGTGTAAATGATCCCGGCGGGTCCGTATCGTGATTTTGGACTTGGGCGTATGACCGGAATTGAATTCAAAAGTTCCTAATTTGATTTGGCTTGTTTTGTCGAAAGCTAGTAATTTGAAGGTTTGAAACTGCAACGACCCGCCCGGTCGTTTTAAGAATTTACGCCTCGATCCCCTATTGACTGCTTTCCCCGTGTTTGTTTCCGCTATTTTATTTTGCCGGGATGTTTGGTCATGAGTTTCGGAGTGTTTTGGGACACTTAGTCCCTAAAAGAGAGCTTAAGCTTTAGAATTTGGACCGTAGTCGGAGCAGTGTGAAGACGGCCTCGGAATGGAATTATGTCGGTTCCGTTAGCTCCGTTGGGTGATTTCGGGTTTAGGAGCGTGTTCGGATTGTGTTTTGGAGGTCCGTAACTTATTTAGGCTAGAAATGCCGAAAGTCGAATTTTTGAAGTTTCTGGTTCGATAGTGAGATTTTGGTCTAAGGGTCGGAATGGAATTCCGGAAGTTGGAGTAGCTCCTTAGTGTTGAATGTGACGTGCTTGCAAAATTTTAGGTCATTCGGATGAAGTTTGATAGACTTTTTGATTGAAAGCGTAATTTGAGAATTTTTGGACTTCTTAGGCTTGAATCCGATGTTAAATTGGTGTTTTGATGTTGTTTTGAGCGTTCCAAAGATTGGAACAAGTTTGAATGATGTTTTAGGATTGGTTGGCATGTTTGTTTGAGGTCCCGGGGGCCTCGGGTGTGTTTCGAATGCTCAACGGGTCATATTTTGGACTTAAAGAATTGCAGAAAAAATGCAGCAGGTCAGTTCTGGTTTCCTTCTTCGCGTTTGCGAGAGGGATCTCGCGTTCGCGAAGAGGAGCTGGGGCTGGTGGAGGTTTAATTCTTCGCATTCGCGAAGGTGTTCCCGCATTCGCGAGGCAGTAAGGTCTTATACCTACGCGTTCGCGATGATAGTCTATCGTTCGTGTAGGAGGAGGGAAGATGTCACCGCGTTCATGACATGGACATCGCGTTCGCGATGAAGGAAGGCTGGACCAAGCGAAGTTGTGCTTCGTGAACGCGAGGGTCCTTCCGCGTTCGCAAAGAAGGAATTAACTGGGCAGAATATAAAATTTCAAAGTCGAGGGTTTAGCCATTTTTAACAAAACTAGAGCTTGGGAGCTTGGATTTGAGCGAGGTTTCGAGGGATTTTCAGAGATTTCAATTGGGTAATGATTCTTATCTCCTTTTTGCTTATAACCCATTAATCTAAACATGAATTCATCATCTAATTTCGGATTTGGGGTGAGAAATTGGGAAAAATTTTGGAAAAGTTCTTAGACCTAAATTTCGAGTTTGGTTGGGAATTTGACATTAGATTTTGATAATGTTGGTATGGTTAGACTCCTGAGTGAATGAGGGTTCAAAATTCGTAAATTTTACCCGATTCCGAGATGTGGGCCCGGGAGCATTTTGGTCATTTTACTTAATTTCGCGTATTAGCTTAGAATTTATTTGAGGAATCAGTTACTTGAAGTTATATTTACATTATGCAATTGAATTGAATAGATATTGGCCATTTGGAGTCGAGTACTCGTGGCAAGAACGTGGTTTCGGGTTGATTTTGAGCCGGTACGAGGTAAGTGGCTTGTCTAACCTTGTGGGGAGGAAATTCCCCTTAGGATTTGGTTTGTTGATAATTGAAATGTCTTGTACGTGAGGTGACGAGTGCATACTTGTGCTAATTGTTGAAAATCCATTTTCTTTAAGTAACTATAAATGTGATTTCCTTTTTTCCTGTTCATGCTGCGTGTAATTTAAGCCTGCTATTACCCTAGGAAAGCATGTTCAATTGACTTAATTGCTTTACTTGCTCAAATTGCCTTATTTGGATTATGTGCAGCATGCTAGACTAGAGATACCTGTTTTACTTTGGTATGGAAATTTGAATTGAATTGAGTATTCTTCGTGTTGCTGCTGTGTGTTTACTTTGGGACTACGGAACGGTATCACGGGAGATCCCCCTGTATGTTTACGTTTGGACTACGGAATTGTATTCCGGAGATCCCCCTGCACTTTTATATTGGAACTACGGGACTGCACCCGGTAGATTCCCCCAGTACTGGATATTACAATTGGGACTACGAATGGGGATCCGGTAGATCCCTGCGCATTATGAGTTGGACTACAGGACGGTATCCTGGGAGATCCCCCGGTTGTTATCTCTGCGTTGAGCTGAATTTATTTCCGTCATTATTTTATCTCTGTTAAAGTTGCTGTTGTTCTTTTATCCTGTGTTACTTCTTACTGTTGCACTTAAGTATACTGTCTTATTCTACACTATTATATCTTGTATTTCCTCTAACCTCAGTAGGGCCCTGACCTTCCTCGTCACTACCAGATCGAGGTTAAGCTTGGCACTTACTAAGTACCGCTGTGGTGTACTCATTCCTTCCTGCGCATGTTTTTCATGTGCATATCCAGGTACTTCCAGTCAGTCTTATCACGCTTGAGGCGAGGCGCCTTGTAGAGACTCTGAGGTATATCTGCCGCGTCCGCAGACTGAGAGTCCCTTTCTATTCTCAGTACTAGTATAGCCCTTTCTGTATTTCCCTTGTTGGTAGACATTTCTGGAGTTAGAGCTTATTATGTAATCTTTTAGCTTGTGATTCATGGGGTTCCGAATTTTGGGAGTGTTAGATTGAGATTCTTGTACTGTTATATGCCAGGCATCATCTTAAACACTATTTAACCTTGTTATCTCGGTTTTTAGTTACTTTCTTTCCGCAATTGTTTCTTTTTTTTCCGCATTGGTTAGGCTTACCTAGTCGTAGAGACTAGGTGCCGTCACAATAGTTCACGGAGGGCGAACTGGGATCTTGATAGAAAAATTCCTAGGTGTGACCGTAGGTTGACTTTGTGGCTACCGGGTTCGAATTTTGGTTCCGGGACTTGGTATGGGTTTCATTTTGCTATTTGAAACTTGTCTGCAAAATTTGGTGCAAATCGAGTTGGTTTGATAGGATTCGGACGCTCGGTTGTGATTTTAGAAGTTCTTGAGTTTTCATTGAAATTTCATGCATTTATCTGATTCGTAGTTCTAGGTGTTATTTTGGTGTTATGGTCGCATGAGCGAGTTTGTATGATGTTATTACACCTATGTGTATGTTTGGTTTGGAGCCCGAGGGGCTTGTGTGAGTTTTGGATAGGCTACGGACCATTTCGGACTTAGAAAGTTGCTCGTTTCAGCTATCTTCGGATGTTTGGTGCATTGTGCTTCGTGAAGCAACTCTCACGATCGCGAAGGGGAAATAGGGCTGGGGAGAAATTTCTTCTTCGCGAACGCGAGGAGCTGGCCGCGAACGCGAAGTAGTAGGGGGTTTTCCCTTCACGAATGCGACCTTCCTCTCGCGAAGGCGTTACTCTTCGCGAACGCAGTCCTTGGCAATCGAACGCGAAGGCAGGGGGGAGCAAGCCTACGTGAATGCGAAGACCTTTTGGCCACTATGCTTCGTCATTGCGTTAGGTGCTTCGCGAACGCGAAGAACACCTAACGCCCGGTGATTTAAAGATTTTAAAATCGGGATTCTCGTTATTTTTCACTATAGGTGCCTACCTAAAATTAGGTGGCCAAACTGATGAGACAAAGCTTTAAATTAAGAGTACCGAACAGCTATGTGAGTTCTGTGCTGCAAAAGAACGAACCTGCCTACGTTTATCATCCTAGTAATAAATAGAAATAAATTCAGGCAAGTGGCCAACAGCTAAGTATTTTCACTTTAAGAGAAGGGACACAAAATTGAAAGTGCAAGGGATCAATTGTAATTTTGGGAAAATATTATTAGTAGTCATTCAAGTGAAGATTCCTTGCACAAAGATCATTATTCTAATTTGTCATTTAAACGTCATCTCATTAAACCTTGATTACCTTAAATAAAATATTACATAATTTATATATTATGCATTCAAAATCTGATGTGGCATTCTAAAGCTGTGTTTTCCTTCTTGAAATATGATGTTTTTTTTCTTTCCGCAATACCATATATGATATTTTTATTCTCAATTGATCACCGAAGAGCTTGATAAATTCTGAGAGATACCGCTTAATTAAATTATTCTCTATGGGACGAATTATTCTTAAGATAGTGTTTATAGCTCGGGCTTTATACTAGTATTCCATGGTATATAATTTTTCTAACAATAAATCCCATTTATTATGAACTACTTTATTAGGAGATGTGTGCAAAGAAAATATCTTAAGGTAATTAAATTATTTTATTAGTTTAATAAACAGAAGATTTGATATGTTTCTAGCATTTTTGCTTAATTCCAATTGGGTCATTCTTTTATTTCATCCTTTAAAATCAAAAGGGTAATTTCGAAACTATAAGAAGGTGAAAGTACAGATTAGGAGCAAAAGATAAAAGTAGATGTGATATTTTCCTCTTTCTTTTTCTGATGATCAATTATTTTGTAATCTTATTAGTATGGAGATACATGGATATTAAACTTTTCACATATTATTCAATTTGGGGCCCTAAAATATTTTTAGTCGTAGATTTTCTATCTTATTTTTGCTTAGACAATATTGAAGTTAATAAAAGAAAGAAAGAAGGAAATGAAAAACTACACTGTATAGCCGCTCCCAAAATAATAGACGGAAAAATATATATATTTTGTATATTAACGTATAAATCTATATATTTTGTACATAATCAATATACATTTTTTTTAATATTTGACTAGATGTAATTATTTTTGATCGACTGGCCAAATGTGTAAGTTGCCCAAAAAGGAAAAAGTACAAAGTCCTTATAAAAGTAGAAAGAAAAATTATCTATTTTTTAACAATAAATTTTTTTAGAACTTTGAATTAAGCTACTTAAATGTTCACATTAGTAAATAATAGTTTTTAGAACTTTGAATTAGGCTAAGCCTTTAAAGATTAATATTATTTTTTTCCAAAATAACTTTAACCTATTTGGTTAAGCTTGTGAGAAATTAGAATTAGGATTTAGGAGTACTTACCGAGAAAAATGCTTATTTTGGATGTTTAAGGTATTTGCTTAAACTTTGGGAGAAGAATTAGTGATTCTGACTAGTAACGAAGTAGTTTTTCTAATGTGAAAAGTAAGAAGAAATTTGTAAATACTTTTTGACAGTAGAAGCAAAAGTTAATCTTTCAGTATAAAGTTATCCTTACTAAAAATGTTTATTTCTCAAATTACTTCTCCTTAATTTAACTGTAGTCTCTACCTTAATTTGGTACGGGTTCATGTGAACCTATGCTTTTTTTCTAGACAATGTATAATAATATCATACTTCTTCAAATTACTTAAATATTTATATGTGTGCACTCATGCACAAAGACTTTTATGGTATAATAATTTTTGAGTGCACTTTTACAAATGAAATTAGCGGTTGAAATCCTACTTCGGACAACTTTGTTTTAGGAATAGAGTATAAACACATGCAAAAATCATTAAAATTTCAAAAAAATATATATAATTTCAAAAGTTTAATGCCTTTACGATAACACATTCTCTACTTAAACTTAGCAAACAATCTTCCTCGCCTCTAAAAATGAATGTTTTGTGGTGACTGATCTCGAGATATTTCTTAAAACTTTAGCAAAATTATTACTTGTAGTATTTTTTCAACTCAATCCTACTTTAGTTTTGGGTTGTATGCAAGCAAATGGAATTACAGGACCACATCTAAAGTTATTCATGATCATATTAGTATATAACATGTTTGGTCAAGCTTCTCTTTGGACCAAAGTATTTTTCTTTTTTTCACTTGAGATGTTTGACCAAGCTTTTTGGAAGAGAAAAAGTGCTTCTAGGTGGAAGCAGAAGCAGTTTTTGAGAAGCAGGAAAAAGTAATTCTCCACTGAAACAGAAGCAGAAGCAATTTTGAATTTTCTTCTTGTGAGCACGTGATTTTTGCCCCATATGAATTATTCCCAAAAATTCAAAAATGATTTCTTTATTATATTACTATTTTTGTATTATTTTCTGATAATTGTTGCATTTTATTGGTGTTTGTTTTAATTCATATGAAAAATATAAAAAAATGCATTTGGCATTTGCATTTAGGATTTAATCTCATATTTTAGGATTAATTAGTGGTTAGTTGTTTGCAAAACAAAATATAAAGAAAATGACAAAAATGGTTCTTTGCATTTTTACTTTCAATTTTCAGAATTTGTCTTAAGTTTTAGTTTTAGGTAATTAGATATTAGTTAATTTTGGTAAAATTAAATAATATAATTTTAGAGTCAATTTGGTCTTTGACTTTTTATTTGTCATTTTAACAAAAATCAAAAAAATATAAATACAAAATAAGAAAAAAGAAGATAAAAGAAAATGAAATAAAAAGCAAGGGTTGGCTAATGTTTGGGCCAATTTCGTACAACCCAGGCCAAAATTCCCAGAAGCCCAAGTGAAAACCTTCAAACTCCTGCCCCAATCAGCCCATTCCACAAAACTAACCCGGCCTGTTTTTTTTTAAATAACAAAACGACGTCTTTTTGGCCTAGGTAAATCCAGGCCGTCCATCGCCTATCATCCAACGGTCCAGATTTGTTCACACATTTTACATAAAAGTGTAATAACACCCTTTACAACATTAGAGACCAGATCGTTGTCCTCCTCGTACAACCCTAATCCCCACCGTCTCCGCCACTCTCCGCCATAGGCCGCCGGCCGGAAATCGTCTCCGCCGGCGGCGTTCCACCAAACACCCCCAAAATTACACCCCGAATTCCCCTCGTCCCCCTCTTTCCAAATACACATTCAACTCCCTTCGAATCATCCCCAATCTTTTCGAATCTTAGATCGAAATTTCGACCTCAAAACCCTAATCTGTCAAACGGCGTCCAAAGTCACACCAGGGCTCCGACTTCACTTCCCCATCGTCAAGTCTTCATTATTCCCCCTCAAAACCCGTTGAAACACCCCCAAATTCCCTAACCCTAGCCGCTGCCTTTGGGCTCTGGTGGCGGCGCCGCCACCTACACTGTACCAAACTTATACTCCACAACTCCTAGGTCACTCTAGGCCCTATTCTCTTGTTTAATGCACAAAAATCCCAACTGAAGGCCTTCAAATTCACATCTAGGATCCAAGTTTTCTAGGCCAGAGCCGAATTCATCCGCACAAGCAGCCTGGGCGTGTCACTTGTCCGTTTGAATCTAGTAGTGAGTTTCCCCTATTCCTCGTTTGTTTTATTTCCTTCTTCCTCTGTTCTCCTTCTTTGCTTCCTGTGATTTGTTCCTGTTTTAGTGATTGTTGTTAATTAGTTTAATTGTTCAGTAAGTTTGGTTTTGTTTATTTCTGTTTTGATTTTTGGGGTTTCCTATATGTTTCAATAATGGTTCTGTAGTTTAATTCTGTGTAATCCTACGTTAGTAGTTCTGATTTTAGTTTAATTTTGTGTCGAATCTGTAATCAATCTTGTTTGAAGCCCTGTTTGAATGTCAATCCCTTATGATTGTTGCTAGTTAATGCTGAGCCAGTTTAATTGATAATTGTCTTTAATAATCCCATAGTTTGATGTTTAGTTTCAAATAATCCTTAGGCTTAGTTAACCCTAGTTAAATAATTGTTTGGATATAGCTGTACTAAACTAGTAGTTTCAAGGGTATTCAAGGGCATTTTGGGCATTTAAAATGGATTAATTTGTTAGATTAGTAAATTTCAGAATAAGCTAAGGGTAATTGGGGTAGTTCAAGGGCATGGAATCTCTCAAATAACTGAATTGGAAGCTCTAGAACATTCTGGATGAGTCTCAAATCAGAATTTTTATAACTTAGGGGTGTAGCTTGGGTAGCAAGTCAGGAAGTAAGGGATTAATGACCAATTTCTGAAATAAAAAAGGGGAAAAATGGGGAATGAGTTCCAGAACTTTCTGCCCCTATTCTTACCTATATAAGGCAGCCTTTAATGCCTTAAGTCACAAGTTTGGAGCCTTAAAATTCCCCCCAAAATATTCTCCAAGCTTCCTAGATCTGAGATTCAAATTTCAAACTCCCTTGGAGCTTAGGCTTCAAAAATATTCAGAAAAACAACAAAAAATCAAAAACAAGTACTGTACGTCGATTTCTCTAGGCTAATTTTTGAATTTTAATCACTGATTGGCACATTTTAGCACAACTACAATCACTGAAGTTTCAGAGTGTTCTGGATTCCAATTTGAATGAGTTTTGGGTGTATTTGAGCTATTTGGTTTGATTTTTGAGTTGAAGCTGGTCAATCGAGTCTGTTTTGGAATCTGTTGTTGCTGTTGCCTTACAATTTATTCCGGCCCGTGTTTGAGTGTGTTTCTGGGTATAAAATTGGGGCCTGTTGAGATTAGCTGTTGAATATTGCCGCTGACCCTCCTCTTCTCCTTTATTTCATGTAATCCAGGTATTTTCTCATGCTCAAGTGATGTTGAAGATTGCCTTCACCTATAAACCACAAGTTTGAAGTATAAATGATAAAGGAATACATGCTTGCACCTGAACTTTACTGTTATTGTTTTTTTTTGAAAATTTTCGCGTGATTGATTCATTTGAACCATAATTTCAGATGTATTATTGAGAATATGGACTGTCAATGGACTGTTAATAGATTGTTAATGGATTTTCAGTACTAGTTATATCATCTAGGGCTGTGTTGAATTTCATTGTGAGTTTTAGTATAATACAAGTCCATCCATTGTGTTAGTTTGGATTGGAAAGGTTCTGTACGTAGAAGTGCCCTTGAAATCGTATTTTTCCCTTTTTGTAATCAATAATTGGACATCTGATTGTTAGAAGCAATTAACGGAAAGTCAAATATAGTGTCATATGAATCTGAGGATTAAATTGGAACAATATCACTAGCCTGCCTCGAATCAATATTAACAAAAAGCAATTTCAGAGTCAATTACTTCTTAGATTAGCCCAACATTTGGTTGATTTGGTCT
>NW_017673489.1:83284-90924 GCF_001879085.1 Nicotiana attenuata | reverse complement strand
GTGTCAAAAATCGCGGGTGCATTTATGTGACGCGGTTCGAGACATGTTTTCACAACGTTGCAATTCTCTTTAAAATAATAATAATAATAATAAAAGCGGTTAAAAAGCATAGATTAAAGCATGTTGTAAAATCAGATAAATAAGCCGAATATGACAGTTGAGCGACCGTGCTAGAACCACGGAACCCGGGAATGCCTAACACCTTCTCCCGGGTTAACAGAATTCCTTACTCGGATTTCTGGTTCGCAGACTGTTAACAGAGTCATAATTTCCTCGGTTCGGGATTCAACCGGTGACTTGGGACACCATTAATCTCCCAAGTGGCGACTCTGAGATCTTAATAATAAATCCCGTTCCGATTGTCCTTTAAGTGGAAAAACTCCTTTACGCCCCTGCGGTGTAGTAAGAAAAAGGAGGTGTGACAGCTCTGGCGACTCTGCTAGGGACACAAACCCAGAACTTCGGTTCAGGGTTTAAGAATTCGAGCTTAGAATAATTGTTATGTTTGGCTTTATTTGATTTTCCTACATGTTTCCTGCCTAATGTGCTAAATGCTTTACCGCTTTAATATTATTTGAACTGTATATATAAACTGTGCCGAAACCCTTCTCTTCTCACCTCCGGGGATGTGCTCACTGGTGGAGACTCCCTATTCTGTTAGTGTCATACCTTGAAATAAGAAAGAGGCCGGACAAGTTACTAAGCCGAACGAGTCCCCGGTAAGTAGCCCCCTCCTCGACTCGAGTTGTCCGCTCGGGTACACAGTCTAGAACCTATACCCAGGTTTTGAACCTAGAATAACTTGACCTCATGCCGGATCCGTAGTAGGAACGCTTATTTGCATCACGTGCATTTTGACTTAGGGGACTCAACACAGGGGTTGGGTCCGTCTAGGACAGGTGTACCCGGAATAATGGACCGTCCTGATGCATCCTACTTGTGCATTTATCTGTTTTGGACTCGCATGCTTACCGGCTTTGAATATCTGGAAAAAATTGGAAGAACAAAAAGAGAAAATGAGAACATAGCAGTGTGGAGAGTTAATTACCCATATTAGAAAAACCAATGTGCAGGTAGTGCCGAAATGCTGCCGGATTTTTGAGAAAATGAAAGAAAAAAGAAGAAAAGTTTTTTTAGTTTGTTTTGTTTGCCAATGGAAAAGAAAAACAAAAAGAGTTTTATTTTCAAATTAGTTTGTTTATTTTCCACTGAAAAAGGAAAATAACAAAAAAGAAGGTCTTGCTTTCAGAAATAGCGTATTTGCAAAAAAAAAAAAAAGAAGAAAAGCAAAAAGAGTTTAGTTTTCGAAAATAGTTAGTTTTATTTGCCCGAACTACGCAGGTTTGATTCTCACCGGATGTGAGATACGTAGGCAACCCTCATCGGGTCCAACCTCCCCTTTTCAAAAATAGCCAAAAATGCCAAATTTTTTAATTTCGTCATGACTAAGTCGGGTGCCGCCATTCTTGTTTAAAATAAGCCGAATGTCCCCAAAAAGGGCGCCGGAAGGCTGTTTAAAGGCCGTTTGTTTTAAAATTGGAAATTCGAAAAAAAATAGTGTCAGTTTTTTTTCCTTTTAGGTCAAAATAAGTGATTAAATCACCTTAATAAATGTGTAGGATGAGCACGATTTAAATAAGGGGAACTTGCATATAGGCCCGCGGCGAGACCGAACGATGTCTCGCGGGCACCAGGAGCTTTAATGTATTCATGATTGTCTTTTGAGTCTGTATTTCCTTTTCTACCAGAGTTTGTCTTTTGAGTCTGTATTTCCTTTTCTACTAGAGTTGGTCATTTGAGTCTGTATTTCCTTTTCTACTGAAGTCTGTATTTCCTTTTCGTTAAAAGTCAGTTACTTGATTGAGTCTGTACTTTCAAAATGGAATAGGGATGGTGGAGTCTGTAGTTCTTTTCTGCATTAGAGTCTGTCAGTTGTTTAATTTGTCAGTTTTGAGTCTTTGTAATAGACGTATTTGCTATCAATAAAATTGAAAACCCCAAAAATATTTTGCTTCTACTTTACATTTACTCTTCAAGAACTACGCTCGGTCTGATTCACGCGTGGTCGTGATACGTAGGCAATCTCCATATGATTCGATCGTAACTAAATGAAAAAAGGAAAAACAAGAAAAGAAAGAGGTGAAAAACAAAAGAGGGAAAAAGAAAGAAAGAAGAAAATAAGGAACCAAACAAAAGCAGACAAGAGAAAATAAAAAGGGAGCAAAGGAAAGAAAAGAGCGGAAAAATAATTTTGAGGACAGGAGCGAATAGGAACAAGGAAAAACCAAGGCAAAAGGAAAAGAAGGAAAGAGGGAAAAATAAGAGAAAAAAGCAAAAGAATGAGAGGAAAGGCATGGCAAATAAAGGAAAATAAAAAGGCCGGGATGACGCATGCGACCGATCAAAAGCATAATAGGAACTGTTAACTACCTAGGTGCATCCACTCCCCAAATGTGCGGGTACCAATATGTTAAATGCCCTAACGCTAACGTGATGGTTTCATTTTGTCATGTCATTCCAGAAAGGTGGTTGGTTTGTGGTTTGAAAGTGGTAACTCTTCTTTACAACACAAGGACAAAAGGCAATGGGAAACAACAAGAGAACCGAGTTGGTTGATACTGGTGCTCGACAACAGTTGGTTGAACGGGATAATGGGTTGGTTGAAGAGGTGCGGATGCTGAGACAACACATGACAGACATGTATCAAGCCTGGATGACTGGAAAGGCGCCACCCCCGCCACCACCAATTTTCCCGGACGTTACCCTTACCCGAACTCCCAACACAATACCAGATGATCCTCCATATTCTCCAGATACACCCGCTTATCACACTCGTCCCAACTACCCTAGTAGCTCCATCGCTCATCCTTCAGTCACTTCTCCCCAAAATTGCCCTCTTGTCATATCTATTACCCCAAATAATGAACACCCATTCAAAGCTCGTAATGCCCAATATCACCCCCCAGAGGTTGTCCGCAAGGTCCTCGATTCGTACAAGAAAAGCTTCCGGGATGAGCAGTTTCATGCTAGAAATGCAAGGGTTACGGAAAGAGAAGGGCGAGATGAGGTACCCAGGAAGTTGAAAAGCACAGAACAGTCCTTAAGGGACAAGCGAAGAGTGGGAGGCTAGGGTAGCATGACTTGCAAAGAACTGATGGTGCCACATGACACCCGCCTGCCCGCAGGATTCAAAGTACCAAACTTTAACTTGTATGATGGGCGTAGAGACCCGGTAGCCCACCTGAGGGTCTATTGCAACGAAATGAGGATTGTTGGAGAGAAAGATGACGTGATGATGGCATATTTCATTAAAAGCCTAACTGGGGCAGCTTTGGACTGGCATGGTCGTCAAAATGTCGATGAGTGGCTTACACTGGGTGACATGGCTCAAGACTTTGTCCGATACTTTCAATGCAAATCGAGGGTTACCTCAGACCGCTCCTCGCTATCTAAGATGGAAAAGAGGCCGGAGGAAAGCTTTAATGAGTTTGGGCTCAGATGGAGGGAGCAAGCTGCTCGAGTCAGTCCCCCCGATCAGCGAAGAAGAAATGGTTAAGCTTTTTCTACAGGCCCAGGGACCCACCTACTACAGTCATTTGATCCCGGCCCTGGGAAAGCCTTTCAATGATGTGTTAAAAATGGGGGAGCTAGTGGAAGAAGGAATCAAGTCAGGCAAAATCGTGAGTTGTTCGGAAGCCATTCAGAACGTACCAGTAAGCTTGGTTGGAAGAAAGAGGAACGGAAAAGACGATCCGATAGGTTTTCCTGATCAACACTTCCAGCCTCGACATCGTCCCCGTTGTTATCCTTATGCATTAGATGACCTTCCCCGATGCTACTTCTCCCCACAGAAATCCCAAAGTCGCACATCATAGTACCCAACTCAAAATAATGCCCATCTACCCCCGCGAGCTTCCCAAAAACACCCCGGATCAGGTTTTCGGGCCAATCCATCATTTAAGAATGAGAGGTTACAGAAGAAGAAAACCTTCACTCCGTTGGGAGAATCATACGCCAGTCTGTTTCAGCGGTTAAGGACACTGGACATGTTGAAGCCGATTCAGATAAAAGCGCCGAACCCTTCTCCAAAGAAGTTCGATCCTTCTCAACGGTGCACATACTGCTCAGGTGCCCTGGGGCACGACATAGAGAAATGTTGGAATCTGAAGAATGCAATTCAAAAGCTTATTGATGCAGGCGACATCGTCGTGCAAAATCTAGATGCAACAAACACTGGCCAAGATCCATCTCCTGTGCACAATGAGATGCATATGGTGTGTATGATTGATCGTGAGAATGAGCCGGCAGAAGAAACCCAGAAGCAGTTTGCTCAGAACAACGTGATGAAGACTTGTGAAAATTCCAGCAATCTTGGTGTGAAATTCAGTGGCTAAGACGCCGTGCTTGGTAATTGGGAAGACACTCCATCTCTTGGAGTTTTGGTGGTTTATTTTGTTGTCATTTCTATTGTCCGGGTTATTTCAGGGTTGTAATCCGGATATTGTCTTGTGACTCAAACCCTTCTATCCTTTCACTTTGTCTTGTTTGTCTCGTCGTAGTAGCTTGTGTAGTGCTGTTTAGGTTTGTTCAAGGGTCGTAACTCTAGTCTAGTTTGCTTGTTTCGTTGTTTAAACCCTTTCACCGTTAGTCTAATGCAATCTCCTGTTTCCTGCCATTTCTAGTCATTTTGTTTAGTTTTCTTCTCCTTTTACAATTCTTTTCATGCTGGTTCTGGTGACATGACATGCACGCATAATTCTCAGTCTGGTTTTAAAAGTCAGTTTAGTAATGAAGCAATGAAACAATGTTGAAGATGTAGGGACGTTTGAAGAAAATAAGTAAGGGCATTTTGAGATCACTTCAAGCCCGAATTGTGTGAAACTGGGGCAAATAGAACATAAAGGAACCCTGTATTAATGCATCATGCTGCATCAGGTTGAAGTTAACGACAAGTTCGCCCAAATTGACAGGGGCCGTTCGTGGTAATGAAAGTGAGAGTGTTGTCCAATGATGCTTTGTGTTTAACAAATGAAGAAGGCGAATGTGTAGAAATGGCCATCAACTCTGATGCCGTCAAGCGATAATATGTATGATTTCTTTATTGTATTTGGCATATTTTTCAGATTGAAATGACGAAGGCATTTTGTTCTGCTATCCAAACACTTTATCCTTTGTTACCCCTTTTGAGCCTCATTTATTTTCTTTCGTACCCTTCTTTCGGAATCAATAACAACTCGGAGAGCCCGAGCAAGGAAAATCAGCGAAGAAACAAGAAAACACAGTCCAAAAGAAAAGGAAAAGAAAAGAAAAGAAAAGAAAAGAAAAAAAGAAAAAAGAAAAGAAAAGGAAAAAAAAGAAAAGAAAAAAAAAGAAAAGGAAAAAGGAAAAAAAAGACAAAAAAGAGAAAAGAAAAAAGAAGAAAAGAAAAGAAATGAAAAGAAAGAAAAGGAAAAGTGGAAAGGGAAAGATCGCAACAACGAAGTAATTTTATGACATGAACTACGTTTGACTTGATTCCGAAAGGATACGTAGGCAGCCTCTCTCCGAGGTTCAGTCACACCAAATAAAAATCCAAAAGTCCCCAAGAAAGAAACTGGGGCAGAAGTTGTGGTTGTTGTGAGAAATCTGATTCCAAAAGTTGTAATTTTGAGCCCATGTTGAATTGTTTTGAGCCTTTGATACCCTTTCTTCCTAACCCTGTCCAAAAGCCTGCATTACGGTCCAAAGAAAGACTTTCTGATTAATCTTCAAGAGATGCGGAGTCAAGCGAGTAGAGGTGAATCATATCAGGGACAACACTCCGGTCTAAGCTGAGAGAAAACAAAATGAGAGAGTCTTATTGGTGAAAACCTTCACAGGCACCATAAGGCGATAGTGAAGTGAGAGAAAGACCAAAATGAGAGAGGCTTGATGGTGAAAACCCTTCGGGCACTACAAGTTGAATAAGGATTGTGAATCAGATTGGATGAGTGGAGCATTGAAGCCCAGTTTCACGGCGAAAAGGTACAACAAAAGCTGAACATCAGATTTGCTTAACAGAATAGGCTGCAGGTGCATGTCAAGGTCATCAGAGTCGGTATCCACATCCGGTAGGTTTCTACTTTGTAGTTTTCTTGTTAGGAATCATCTCTTTCCATTATCCTTTACTCTGTTCCTTTTTTCTTGTTTTCGCCCTCTCCCTGAGTCTGTTTGGTCATAACAAGTGAGAAATGACTTCAAAATCTGCCACCAGCTTTCCAATTGAACAAAACGGGATCTAGCCAGCATATCAAATCGTCATAAGTCATGAAAAAACAGCAGGCACACTGAGTTGGCAACAATCTACATGCTTTGGGATCCTTGTGAAATGCAAGGGCTTGGTATTTGTCTATTCATGAACAACGCAACAAATGAAGGGTTTGGGGTGAACGGATCAAAGGTATGTTCGGTAAAACACGAAAGGTTTGGTACATATCAGATGGAGGGTGCTTGGTGACCAGATCAGAGGTATTTTCTACGTTAAGGGTAACAAAGAAAGTGGTTAGCAAGGTCTCCAAGTGAGAATCAGTTATCAAGGCGAGTGAAAGAACAATAAACTTCAAGGCCGAGGCTAGTGGTTAAATCAAGAAAGAACACCATGTACACGAAGTAGGAGCAATAAACGTGCTTTGGGATTCATATGAGACATAAGGGTTGGGGGAATGCCAGTTCATGCACTGCAACAAGTAGAGGATATCGGGAACAAGCAAGGTCTTCGGGTGGAAATCAGTCATCTTGGCAAATGCGGAACCAGCCGCCTTCAAAGTTCAAGGCCACAAACTAACCACCACATTTTAAACTCACAAGTTTTCTTTGTTTGGAACAAGAACAAAGCAGTGCAAGAAAGTTGGTTCAAAAAAAAAAGAAAAGAAAAGAAAAAGAAAAGAAAAGGAAGAAGAGGAGAGCCGACAAAAGGGAAGTTTCTCAAATCTTCACCCTTGCCTGTCTTGTTAGCATGCATAAAATGCTGCCATTGCTTTTCACATCTTTTTCCTCCTAGGATATCAACGTCTTAGTCTGATGAATTTTTCTCCTAAGATAGAAGACCTAGTCTGATGATTCTTCTCCTAGGATAAAACGTCTTAATCTGATGAATTTTTCTCGTAAGATAGAAAACCTAGTCTGATGAACTTTCTCCTAGGATCAAAATCTTAGTCTGATGAATTGTTCTCCTAAGATAGAAAACCTAGTCTGATGAATTTTCTCCTAGGATATAAACGTCTTAGTCTGATGAATTTTTCTCCTAAGATAGAAAACCTAGGCTGATGAATTTTCTCCTAGGATATCAACGTCTTAGTCTGATGAATTTTTCTCCTAAGATAGAAGACCTAGTCTGATGAATCTTCTCCTAGGATAAAACGTCTTAGTCTGATGAATTGTTCTCCTAAGATAGAAAACCTAGTCTGATGAACTTTCTCCTAGGATCAAAATCTTAGTCTGTTGACTTGTTCTCCTAAGATAGAAAACCTAGTCTGATGAATTTTCTCCTAGGATATAAACGTCTTAGTCTGATGAATTTTTCTCCTAAGATAGAAAACCTAGTCTGATGAATTTTCTCCTAGGATATCAACGTCTTAGTCTGATGAATTTTTTCTCCTAAGATAGAAGACCTAGTCTGATGA
>NW_017673489.1:82561-82837 GCF_001879085.1 Nicotiana attenuata | reverse complement strand
AAGTTCAGCAATCAGGAGCCCACCTGGAGAACAAGGGAATACTTTTCAAGCTTCAGCAATCAGGCGCCCACCTGGAGAACAAGGGAAGTACAATTCAAATTTTAGCTTTTAATTTTTAATATTTGATAACATGCTGTACCCAGCCACCAAACTGGGGCAGAAAATATTCTTTGTTTGTTTTGTTGCAGTCAGGAGCCCACCTGGAGAACAAGGGAATACTTTTCAAGTTCAGCAATCAGGAGCCCACCTGGAGAACAAGGGAATACTTTTCAAGCT
>NW_017673489.1:26955-82231 GCF_001879085.1 Nicotiana attenuata | reverse complement strand
ATCAGCCACTGTTCCTCTTCTCCAAACACGTGAATCCAGCCCCAAATCACCCAAATCCATGGCGAGTGAATTCAAACCCACAACCACGCGTTCCTCCTTCTCTCATCTCGCCATTTCTAACGGTTTCTGACACCAGAGATTCTCACCCCTCTCACTCGCCCGATTTTGAACCATCTCACGCGATTAGAAGGTCCTAGAGACGATTCGTTGGATGAATGTGAGGCATTGGATTGATTTCGTTGAATCCGAGCCCCACATTCATCAAGGGTTCGTTTCATAAAGGATTGGATCGGTTTTTGAGAAGGGAGAATTTTTTGGGGACAGAGTCTTCGGAGAGGCAAAAAGTTCTAAGGTTCTTTATTTTTTTTTCCCTTCAGGTTGGTACTGCATTTCCAAAAAAAAAAGAGAAACAGAAATACAAAAAAATAGTTTGGGTTTGATTGTTACTCGGGTTTCATTCGAGAAAAATACAGAAAGTACACCAAAAATGGTTTGAGTTTTTTCGAGTTTAGTTCTATTTTCCTTTGTCAAAACCAGAGAGAATTTCATGATTGTTTGGTCTACGGTCTATAAGCTTCAGAACATATAGCTTCTGTTTTTTCTTTCAGTCTGGATTTTGGTTTAAAAAATGGAATTCAATTGAAGCTCTGGGGGGTTTAGATCGACCGAGTCTGCTACTGCTTTGCTGTTCTTCGCGTTTTGATTTGCCATTGAGTTCTTGTGGGAATTTAGGAGTCGAAACTGTGTAATCGCCTTTGATTCTGTTATCAAAAGAAGTTTGAAATTTCAGGTTCATCATCTCTCTGTTCTTGCGATTCTGTTTCGTTTCAGTGCTTTGAACTATGTGTTTCTGTCTCGACTGCTCTGTTTGTGCTGGGATCGAATCTCGTGTTGAATGAATTCATTCTCAGTGGTGTGATGTATTTGAGTATCTTCAGTTAGTAGAAGCTGATTTTGAGTGGTCGTTTTCTGTGGTTTAACGGTTTTGGTGATGTCGAGCCTTCATTTGAGTCCAAATTTCGTCGTTTTCAAATAGCTGTTATAGTTTGGTTGGTCTGTCATTGTGAAACTGCTCTCTCCTGCTGGAACTGGAAGGTTGGCTCATAAGTTTGCTTGATCTTGAGCATTATAGTGTGAGTATGGAAATCGATCGTGTGTTTTCTAGGAACACAAATTGCATATCGTTTGTTTTCCTTCTCCGAAAAACATCTGCTCCCCTGTGCCTTGTTTTACTTTTGGTATTTGAACGTCTATATGAAATCTGTTCAACTCCAACATGGTTGATCGAGGCTCGATTTGATTGTGTGATTATGTGAGTTGGTGAGGCATGTTAGGTTACTGTTAGAAGTAGTTTGACAAGTTCCCTGTCAAATGCAAAGTTTTCATGTTCGTGTTAGTTGATTTGTAACGGCTTAGCAAAATTTGCATACTTCATAGATTTGAATGAAATCAAATATATACTGTCTTGCTACTATAGGTTTGCCCTCTTTCCCCTATGTTTGTTGAGAAATACACTTAGTTAAGGCACTTGTAAGTCTGTTCCTAGCTGCTAGCATTTGACGATTTGATTCATGACTGTTGGCTTAGTTTCGAACACACTGGTTCAAGCATGAAAGGCTAAAAACATTGTTTGGGATTCTCTATATATTGGCGATCGATCATCTTTGCTAAGTTCGAGTGAAATTGAAATCTTCACTGTTGTGTTAAGGTTGGTACAAGATAAGAAAATGTGTATTTTCTTCCTGTTTGTCAGTGACAACATTAGTTAATTCCTTTTAAGTTAATCCTTGCCTATTCAAGTATAAAAGATCTCTTTGTCATTTTCTTTAGTTCTAGATTGTTGGTATTTGCTGGGATAGATTCTTTAACATTCTTGGTCTCTTCTCTCTTTAGCTAGATGAGTAAGTGTTATAGAAATGTTTATGTTTGCGCCCAGTCTTCATGCTTCAAATTGTATGGCCAAGATTTGCAGAATGTGGTGCATTTGTAGTATTCTCAGTTATTTTCCAAAAATTGTGTTCTAGCTCGTTTGTTATGAAAGCTTTGGTTTGCTCTTGGTCAAATTTTGACATTTTAATCCTCGTGTGCACTGGAAATCATGTTTGCTGCTGAACATGTGAGAGTGAGGAGAGATTTAACTAGAAGTTAGAAAGCTTTTTGTTATATTGGAATTTGCCCTGCTAGATGCCTATTTCATTTGGCTAGACGATATCTGTTTGGATGATTATTGAATTGTGAGTAGTCACTCCCCAGTTCCATTTATTCGGGCTGCAGTCATTGGCCCATGATTAGTGGCCTTATGAGATTCCCCAGGCCCACCTGTCTCAGCTTCAGTTTAGGGCCTATGATCTGTAGCTTTAGAGGTGCGCCATGCCAAACAAAAATGTCAATTGCATGGCCCTCGCTTTATTAATCCTGTATTGGTCCTTNTTTAATTTTGTGTCGAATCTGTAATCAATCTTGTTTGAAGCCCTATTTGAATGTCAATCCCTTATGATTGTTGCTAGCTAATGCTGAGCCAGTTTAATTGATAATTGTCTTTAATAATCCCATAGTTTGATGTTTAGTTTCAAATAATCCTTAGGCTTAGTTAACCCTAGTTAAATAATTATTTGGATATAGTTGTACTAAACTAGTAGTTTCAGGGGTATTCAAAGGCATTTTGGGCATTTAAAATGGATTAATTTGTTAGATTAGTAAATTTCAGAATAAGCTAAGGGTAATTGGGGTAGTTCAAGGGCATGGAATCTTTCAAATAACTGAATTGGAAGCTCTAGAACATTCTAGATGAGTCTCAAATCAGAATTTTTATAACTTAGGGGTGTAGCTTGGGTAGCAAGTCAGGAAGTAAGGGATTAATGACCAATTTCTGAAATAAAAAAGGGGGAAAATGTGGAATGAGTTCCAGAACTTTCTGCCCCTATTCTTACCTATATAAGGCAGCCTTTAATGCCTTAAGTCACAAGTTTGGAGCCTCTAAAAATTCCCTCTCATTATCCACAAGTTTCAGATCTGAAATTTGAAATCCAAACTCCAAATCTTCAAAAATCCAAAAAAGAAACAAAAAAAAGCAATAAAAAATCCAAAAAATTAATGTTACACTAGTGTTCCTTAAGTCATTTTCAGGTTTCATCATTTAATTCAAGTCTCTAGCTCATGTAGGATCCCAACTACTTGAATCTCCTTGTTTTGTTTGATATCTGAGGTTTGAAGGCAGTTCGAGTCATCTAGGCATTGGATCTGGGTAATTTGAGTCGACTGTGGGTCATTACTTGAATGTATTGCTTTCCTGCGTTCATTTCTGGGCATTTTGATGCTGTTTTGGGTTGAAATATCAGTCTCGTTTGGTTTAAAACATTTCTGGAATCACTGAGTCATTTCTGGGCTAAAATCGTCTGTGTTTGTTGTTGTTTGTAACTCCAAATCACTGTTGCCTGCTCTGCTATTGCTAACTTCTCCTTCTTCTTGTTACATTCTGATTTCCAGGTACCTCCCTTGATCTCGTATGAACTGTGAAGGAATCAATGTAAATTTGATGTTGAAGAAGTGAAAATGATGAATGTAGTTGAATCGACCTTTAAGTTTTCCTGTTCTGTTGTACTTTACATACGTAGGACAGTGTTGTTTAATGGATAACTTGTATAAAATTGGACTGTATGAGTTGCCTGGACTGTGGACTGTCAAAACAATTTGATTACTTCTTCTGATTGTAGGACTTTATATTTAGTAGTGTTGGTTTGAAGTAGTTTAAAAGTCCGAGTTCAAGCTGCCATGTGTGAATTCAAAATCAGAAATTTAAGAGTAGAGGTTTGGTTTGAAATCAGAAACTAGTTATGATCTCACTCGTGATTTAAATGGCAGAAATCGTGGTTGAGTATATGTGATTCGTTAAAGTCAACTATAGGCAATCCATTTTCATTTAGCATCATTGAATATCGAGTTTCCTTTTTTGTTATGTGGTCACGTTAGTGTTCAGTTAAATTCATGAATCAACACTCTATCAGGAATGAGCAAACAGTAGGGATTTGGCATAATAAACTAGTATACAACATGTTCGGCATTATGCATTAGATTATCTAGTTGTGTTGGAGATGCTAGTGTACTTATGTGTTGAATTCAATACTACAATAGCCTAAAGTGATATCAATTTCAAATGCACAGTCAGAAGTGTGAGTTGATGCAAGCATAGAATTAATTCATAAATTGATAGTCTTCTGCATTGGTTGGTTAAATTGGACTATTACAATTCCTGAAGTCCAAATAATTCCTGCCCAGACTTAACGAGAGATATGTGCTGCTGTGCCAGGCATAAGCCCACAGCGCAGTAAGCCATAGCCAAAAGACAATGAGACCATATTTGGGCCTTTGGGTTAGGTAGCGGGTTCGAACTAAAAGGCTTGTCCTTTTGTTTGAACCCGGACTTGAACTTAAGGTCCGAGTTTCATAATATTAAGCAACTAGGATTCTTTAGAGACAAATTAAAATAAAGAAATGGTAGTTTACTCTAGGACTTGGCTTTTAAATAAAAAATGAGACGAGCCTCGCTGCACAAAACATATAAAATTGCGGGGCCCTCGCTAAATGTTTATACAACAATACTTAGACTTCGAGATGAGCCGTTTAGCGAATTTCACGGCTTTCCCCAAAGATAATAACGCGTTAGCCTCTTTAAGCGCGTCCCTTAATAACATTACCTTCCTAAACTCGGGTGCGCATTTATGTGACCCAAATCCAAATTTCAACGAAGTCAAAATGTGTCAAAAATCGCGGGTGCATTTATGTGACGCGGTTCGAGACATGTTTTCACAACGTTGCAATTCTCTTTAAAATAATAATAATAATAATAAAAGTGGTTAAAAAGCATAGATTAAAGCATGTTGTAAAATCAGATAAATAAGCCGAATATGAAAGTTGAGCGACCGTGCTAGAACCACGGAACCCGGGAATGCCTAACACCTTCTCCCGGGTTAACAGAATTCCTTACTCGGATTTTTGGTTCGCAGACTGTTAACAGAGTCATAATTTCCTCGGTTCGGGATTCAACCGGTGACTTGGGACACCATTAATCTCCCAAGTGGCGACTCTGAGATCTTAATAATAAATCCCGTTCCGATTGTCCTTTAAGTGGAAAAACTCCTTTACGCCCCTGCGGTGTAGTAAGAAAAAGGAGGTGTGACACTTCTTATCAAAGATACCCTAGCGAAATACTGAATATACTAAAATAACATTACTTAGTTTAAACTATTAATTAAGTAGTGAATTTTCCACGGTCTACGCGGTCATAAAGATAAATAAATGAGCTCTAAAAATTTTCTGTATAATTTTTATTCTATAAGTTGAATATGTAGAACATATTTATATTTTAACGGTTAGATCAGTTTCACAAATAATAATTTGAAGGCAAAAAAAGAATGATATTGAAACTACAGTGATATATGTGTTTACCCTTAAAATTGGATAACAATTAAACTAATAAATAGTTTTAAGGATATGCTATTTCACTTGGCACAAACTGAGAAATATGAGAATTAATGTTAGAAATTAACTGTAAAATAAATCAAACGGATATAATGAGCGGTTATGGCCTTCGAGCTAGATAGCCCTCGAACCAACAAAGTATGCTAAAAAGAGTATGAACCAAATAACAAAGCTTAAGAGAGAAAACGTAATGTATTGCTTTGTTATGCGTGAATGTCATGTTTACAAAATGATTAGAACCCCTTTATATAGTAGTGGAATTTTACTTATGGTACAATTCTAAATAAAGAAGGAAATCCCATGATTGGCTAAATGTCCGGCATTGACTTGATACGTGCCGAGATTTCTGCCACGATCCTTGCCCGATCACGGATATCTCGGCTTTTTGTTATTCGACTTTAGCAGGCCTCCTTCGATCTCACTCGATCTCTACCCCGTTTCTGTCTCGATCACGGCTGGTCTCATTCTTGATCGATCACCGATTAATGAGCTTAGCAACCCATCTCCGTGCCATGGTTCAATACAATGCGAGGCCGAGCTTTGCTCTGCCACCCTGGTTTCAATTAGCCATACAAAATTAGGGAAGCCCGATTTTGACCGGCCTCATTTTTTGGAGTGTAATGACAAGAAATGAATTGAGTTTTCGAGCTTCCCCCGATTTAACGTGACGTAAGCGACGAGTTCGACTATGACGTCAGTGACAAGTAGGCACTGAAATGTCCTGTCGGTTCGGATGTCGAGGCATTAAATGTTGTTAGTTGTTGTCGGCCACTACTGGTTCTGAACCGTCGTCTTCAACCTATAAACGTATCTTACTTCTTTTGCCCACACTTTACTTTCAATCTCGTTCATTCAAATCTTCATAGTTCTTTGCATTCTTCAGAGCTTCCTATCTCCAGGTCTTTGAATTTCTTTGCTTGTTCTTCCCAAAACACCAAATATTCCAATCTCTATTCTCCCTTGCTTACAAAAACAAAATGGCCAAAACATCTAAAACTATTCCACAGAAAGAAATCGCTTCCTCGTTTCGGCCGGCCGGTGAGCGACCAGCGGCGGATCCTCCCCTAGAGGACTTCGTTCCGACAAAGTACCCTACTGCTGCCGATTTTAAGGTGGAGAATACACCCTCAACACCAGGTCGATGTGAACCGATGTCCAGATACATATGTACAGTTATCGAAGGTCTCCTCGAGAAGGTGAAAGAGGAGTGCAACTAGGTAGGAAAAGATGTAGTAGTTACTGCCCCCGAGGAATCCATCACAACTCATGTGGAAGGGTATCTAAGTGTCTATACTTACCCCTTCACGATAGGTCCCTTAGACCCTATCATCGTCGCCTTTTGCAAGAGGTACTATGTCACTCTTGGCCAAATCCATCCATCATTCTGGAGGATCGTGATTCTCCTCCGATTCTTTGTAAGCAAGATCGAGGGCATCCTTCTACCCTCGATCACCTTATGCGTCTCTACAGTCCCCGACTTTATCGTGGAGGCTTCATCAAACTTTACTGCCGAGCCACCAAACCCCCATTCTCGAGCATATACGAGACCTGAGATCGAGGTTGGATGGGCAGATTAGTCCGAATAAAGGCTTCGGACCTAATCCCTACCGAAGACATGCCATTTCCTAAAAAATGAAACATGGACTGCAAGTATTGCTTCGCCTTGAATATCTAACTTTGTCGTTTTGCTTCTTATCTCCCTTCCTCATCTTAGCTTTTGTGTTCTAGCTGTGGTCGTCATATTGGAGGTGATCCCTGATCTCGAGCAATGGGTGAAGGGTCTGGTGTCGCAAAGGTCATACTCCGAGCGTGCTTGGATGGAAATATCGAAGTTCCAATGGGAGGCCCATAACCATGGTAATCTTCTCTTCTTAGAACGGTTTCCATTTGGGCTTTGCATCGGACTTATTCATCTTTTCCTTTTGTAGTCCTAGGGAAGGATGTACCAGTGAGGCCCCCCTCTGCTGAAGAAGAGGCGCTTTTCCCTCCACCTACCCCGAAGCAGACCAAAGAGAAGAAGAGAAAAGGGGCTCCGAGCTCTCCGAACTCTCCAGGCCCGGAAATGAAAAAGCCGGTGAGGAGGCTCTATAAGAACGTCATCCGCCTAACTATGGAGTCAGTCAAACAGCTGAGGGATGAGGCTGAAAAGGACGAAGAAGAAGAAGACTCCGGGCTGGTGATCCGTGTGCGAACTGGCACCAAAACTCAAAGAACTACTCGGCCGGCGGGAGCTGAAACTGCTTTGCCTCGTCTTGACGAAGTCCCCGAGTCAGAAAAGACGAAGACGCTTCACCTCGAGGTGATAAGGCTATCAAGGAGGCGGTCGAGGTTGGTGTAGAAACCATGCTCGACGCTTCCCGTAATGAAGGCAGAGCCCCAAAGGACTTACTTGGGGCAATAGAGATTGGAGATTCCCCCTCATTGCCTTCGTTCTCTGATACGACGATCAAGGACGCTTAGGCGATGAATACTTGCCACGACGAAGGGATTCGTGAAGTAGAGGACCCTTTCAGTAGCTATTTTGCTGAAGTGGAAGATGTCGGTCTGTGTGACTTGGATGTACCTAGGAAGAGCTCGATTGAGGCTTCCTCGAGTTTTAAACTAACCAATCAATTCCCGGCCCCCAGTGTCGATCACGGGCGTAAGAGGCCACTTACCATCTTGGTCCCGGAGGATGCTCGGCTTTTTTCTGCCCCCATGGGGTGGCTAGCTATCTCTGATGCTTGGTCACTGAAGAGGACCAAGCCAAGATGGATGAAGTGGAAGTTGCTTGCTTGTTCAACAAGGCCCCAGCATGCTCTGAATCGGGTAAGTTCGAGGGTCATTCCATTATCTCTTTATGACTTTGAATCATAGATATTTCTAACGTTTTCTTCCTTTCCTGTAGGCTTCGTTGTTGAATCATGAGGCCTTTCTTAGAATTCGAGAAGAGCGCAAGGCTGAGGTTCAGGGCCTAACTGAGAAATGCGATACCTATAAGCTTCTCAGTGAGAAGCTTCAGGTAGACTTGGTGACGGCTCGAGATGAGCATGTTGGGATGGCCGAGCAAGTATTACGAGTCCTTCATGATAGTGAGGATGAGTTGGAGATAACAACTAATGATCTGATTCTGCAGGTTCGACAGAGGCTCGAACAGATCAAGGACCTCCAAAGGCAAATAGATAAAGTACGAGGTGAGGCTGAAGAGTTCAAGGAGTGTATGGACATTTTGGCGGCACAAAAAGAGGTCGTTCAAGTAGATCTAGATTCGGCAGAGTCTCAACTTCGGTCTGCAAGAGATAATTCCACGGTTCAGGCAAATAAAATTGAGGAGCTTGAGTCCAATTTAGCCAATTTGGCCAAAGAGCTCGAAGTGGCCAGATCTAAGGCGGTCGTGGCCAATATTAAGGCTCAAGCTAGTGCAACTCAATACAAGGCCGATGCCGAAGCCACCCTAGCGCAGGCCAAGAGCATGGTGGATCATGCAAAGTGGTAATCTCGAAGGGAGACCCTTGAGGGGGCCCGTGATCAAAGCTTCGATATATCTGCTGAGATCGAGATTGCCTGGGCAGAGGAAACAAAGGCTCGGGGGCTGGCTTTTCCCGAGGAAGACTCTGAGAACTTGAGTGAATCTGGCGGTGGAAAAGATTCTGAGGGCAAAACTACTTCTACCGATAAGGAGTGTGCTGTTTAGGCTTTGTGCTTTTTATAATTTTCTGCTTTTATTTTGAGGTTGATCGGTCCTTGTAAAGAACTCTAAATCGGGGCATATGGCCCTTGTAAAAAGACTGCGATGAATATATGAAACATTTTCTCTTCCATGGCTTCTGAATCTGTTGTCTTTTTTTGTTATTTCACGTAAGGGTCAAAATGCCTTAGCATAAGATTATGAAGTTGTGTTCGAGGGTCTAAGGTTTGGGGAAGGTAAGGGCCGATAATAAGCTTTGCCTTCGACCTTTTCTATCGACGGACCTCGAATGATAACTCGAACATAAGTTTATGTAGCCCTTAAGCTTAATGATCGAGTGAGGACATGCTTAAACTCGAAATTAGGTAGCCCTTAGGTTTTCTAGTCGGGTGAGAGGGATCTCTAGAACTCGAAGTGAAAGTAGACCTTAGACATTTGTAAATATTGTATTTGGCCGATCTGACCTTTGTAAGATGATCGTTTATATAAGGCTAATCTACCCTTTTTCGGCTTTCAAAGTTTTCCCTTTGTTTATCACTCGTGTTCACAAAGGCTGTAACGCCTTAGCGTGAAATAAGGAGCTTGTTCTAGAGTTCGAACAATTATGTACTCATTAGAGTTTTCGAGGTTCGATATTATCGAAGCCTTTTATGATTTTACCGGGGGTAGCCCTTTTAACCGGTTTATGAAAGAATTCGAAGGCCTGTTTTGTTACGGAATTTAGACGTCTCCGAACCGTGTTAGTTTGGCCGTAGCCTCTTTAGTTCGGGATTCGCCCCTTGGGCTCATTTTCCCGTTTTACTTCGAGCTTGACCGAAGCATCAATCCCTGGGTGGGGTGGCCGCGGCCTATAAAAACCGAGAGTCACCTAAAATGTCTTATGATCTCGAAGTTTTAATACTTCGATCTCGTTCATTTTTCGGACGGCAGTCCCCGAGCGCAGTCCCCGTGCTTTCAGATCTAAAGACTTCGTGTCGAGGAGTTTATTATTGTTTCTAATCGAACACATTCAAGAGTTAGTTCAAAATATAAATGAAAATGGAAGGGGTCGTACCTTAGCTGTATTACCGTTTGTAATACGTTCCAATTGCTCGGTAGTTGTTAGTCGTTCATCATGCCGAGCTTGTAAGATCCTTTTCCTGTGATTTCGAGAATCTGGTATGGCCCTTCCCAGTTTGGACCAAATTTTCCTTCATTTGTATTTTGGATGTTTAGTGTTACCTTCATTTGTAACAAGTCCCCAACATTAAAGTGTCGAAGTTTGGCCCTTGGATTGTAATACCATTGATTCGTTGTTTCTGGGCGGCCAATCGAACGAAGGCAGCTTCACGTCGTTCATCCAATAGTTCTAGGCTCATATTCAAGGCCTCGTCATTTGATTCCTTTGTCGCGTATAGGAATCTGATGCTTGGCTCCCCAACTTCGACAGGTATTAAAGCTTCGGTGCCATAACCCAAAGAGAACAGGTAGCCCCGGTACTGGAGTTCGAAGTTGTGCAATACGCCCAAAGACTTCGGGCGCGACTTCTCTCCATTTTCCTTTAGCGTTGGTCAACCTTTTCTTTAGGTTTTGTATTATGGTTTTGTTGGTTAATTCGGCTTGCCTATTTCCAGCAGGGTGATAAGGTGATAATAAGATCTTTTTGATCTTGAGGCCTTCGAGAAATCTGGTCACCTTGCTGCCGACAAATTGTTTTCTGTTGTCATATGCAATTTCGGATGGTATCCTAAATCGACATACGATATGGTCCCAAATGAAGTCGATGACTTCTTTATTCCTGACCTTCTAGCGGGCCTGTGCTTCAACCCACTTAGAGAAATAGTCAGTCATAAATAAAAAAAATTGAGCCTTACCTGGTGACGATGGAAGAGGGCTGACGATGTCCATCTCCCACTTCATGAACGGCCATAGGGGACAAAATCGAATGCAGCAGCTCCCCGGGTTGATGAATCATCGGAGCATGCCTTTGACATTTATCACTTGCACAAACTCCTTCGCATTTTTTCCATATCAATCCAGTAATAGCTGGCTCGGATTGCCTTCGAACCAGTGGTTCGGCGCCTGAGTGGTTATAACATGTGCCTTCGTGGACTTCCCTCAAAACATACTCGGTATCACCCTGTCCCAGACATATCGCTAGCGGACCGTCGAACATCCTCCTAAGTAAGGTTCCATCTTCGGACAAGCTAAAACGGGTTGCCTTCGTACGCATGGCCTCGATTACTTTGGATCTGAATGAAGTATTTCGCTCTTCAAATACTCTATGTACTTGTTTCTCCAATCCCAAGTCAAGCTTATAGAATTTATCTCGGCATGGCCTTCTTCGACCACTAACCTCATGAGTTGTACAACAGCCCCCAAATTGAGTTTGTTGTCCTCGACTGACGAGCCTAGGTTTGCGAGGGCATCGGCTTCGCTATTTTGATTTCGAGGCACATGTTGCAAATTCCATTCTTTGAACCGGCATAAAGTTACTTGTAGCTTGTCCAAGTATCTTTGCATTCGTTCTTCTCAAACTTCAAAGGTTCCGTTAACCTGATTCACAACGAGGAGGGATTCGCATTTGGCTTCGATCACCTCTGCTCCCAAGCCTTTGGCTAGTTCGAGACTTGCAATCATGGCCTCATATTCGCCTTAGTTGTTAGTCAATTTTACAGTTCTAATAGATTGTATAACCACGTTACCTATGGGTGGTTTCAGCACGATGCCGAGTCCGGACCCTTTTCCGTTCGAAGCATCGTCCGTAAAGAGGGTCCAGATCCCCGAAGATGTACTCGAGTTGACTAACAATTCTATTTCAACCTCGGGTACTAGGGCCGGCGTGAAGTCAGCCACAATTTCTGCCAAGATTTAAGACTTGATGGTTGTTCGGTGTCGATACTCAATATCGTACCCGCTGAGTTCCACGGCCCATTTGGCCAATCGCCCCAAAAGCTCGAGTTTATGAAAAATATTTCGAAGGGGATAAGTTGTTACAACACATATGGGATGACACTAAAAATATGGTTTTAATTTCCTAGAGGCGCTTATCAAAGCGAGCGCTAGTTTTTCCAAATGAGGACACCTACTTTCGGCCTCACCTAAGGTCCGGCTAACATAATAGACAGATAATTGCGTACCTTGTTCAACTCTGACCAAGACTCCACTTACCGCTATCCCCGAGACTGCCAAGTACAAGTAAAGTTGTTCGTCCACTTTCGGGGTATGAAGCAGCGGCGGGCTCGATAAGTACCGATTTAGTTCCTTCAAGGCCTGCCGGTATTTCGGGGTCCATGCATAATTGCTCTTCTTCCTAAGCAGTGAGAAGAATCGGTGACTCCTATCTGAGGATCTCGAAATGAATCACCCTAGGGCGGCTATGTGCCCCGTTAGCCTTTGCATGACCTTTACATTATCTACGATCGTGATATCCTCGATAACTTTGATTTTATTGGGGTTGATCTCGATCCCCCGAGTGGACACCATGAAGCCGAAAAACTTGCCTGAGCCAACCCCGAACTCACACTTTTCTGGGTTGAGCTTCATATGTACTCCCTCAGTATATTGAAAGTCTCCTGCAAATACTTCAAACGGTCCTCTGCTCGTAGGACTTAACTAGCATGTTATCAATATAAAATTCCATAGATTTTCCTATTTGTTGTTCGAACATTCGATTTACTAGGCGTTGATTGGTTGCCCCAGCATTTTTTAGTCCGAATGGCATTACATTATGACATTAGGTGCCATACTTAGTGATAAACAAGGTCTTTTCCTGGTCCTCCGGGTTCATCTGTATTTGGTTGTACCCGAGTAGGCATCGAGAAAACTGAGAGTCTCGTAGTCGGGCGTGGCATCTATCATACGATCGATGTTAGGCAAAGGAAAAGAATCTTTGGGGCATGCTTTATTCAGGTCTTTATAGTCTGCACACATTCTAAGTTTGTTTCCCTTCTTAGGGACTACTACTACATCCGCTAACCATTCAGGATATGTTACATCCCGGATGGATCCTATTTTGAGAAGTTTGGTTACCTCATCTTTGATGAAAGCATGTTTTACCTCGGATTGAGGCCTCATTTTTTGTTTCACCGGGCGGAACTTCGGGTCCAAGCTTAGTTTATGAGTAGTGATCTCCGGTGGGATCCCTGTCATATCGAGATGGGACCAGGCAAAACAATCCATATTAGCTTTAAGAAATTGAATAAGTTTTTTTCCTGAGCTCGGGAGTTAACCCTGTGCCCAGGTATACCTTTCGATCGGGCAGATGCTCGATCAATATGATTTTTTCCAGCTTTTCAACTGTTGATTTTGTGGCGTCCGAACCATCGGGGATTATGAAGGATCGAGGTATCATATAGTCATCATCCTTGTAAGTCCCTTACTCCTCCGATTGGGTCGAGGTTGGTGACTGTGGTTGCTATTTGGCCTCCTATTTTCACTTCGAATCCGATCCCTTTGCTGATGAAAGTGCCGATACCCAATATCACCTCATCAATTGCAAACATCTCCTTGGCAGCTGGTTGTTCCCCCTATACTGTTTTGACTCCCTCCAATGTCGGGAACTTCAGAACTTGGTGAAGGGTCGAGGTACTGCCCTCATGTTATGTATCCAAGGCCTTCCGAGCAGTGTACCTCATGTCACCCTCGATCACATGGAACTTTGTTTCTTGGATAGTTCCAGACACGTTTACTGGCACAATAATTTCACCTTTGGTGGTTTCGCTTGCCATGTTGAAGCCATTAAGTACTCGGGCTGCGGGCACAATTTGGTCTTGCAGGCCGAGCTGTTCTATGACCCTTGATCGAATAATGTTGGCCGAGCTACCTGGATCAGTCAAAACACATTTAACATGAATTTTACTCATAAGGACAGATATTACCAGTGCATCGTTGTGGGGTTGGTCGATCCCTTATGCATCCTCGTCATTGAAAGACAAAGTCCCTTCCGGTAAGAAGTCCCGAGTTTGCTTCTCCCTTGTAATTGACACCTTGGTGCGTTTAAACACTAGACCTTGAGGAATATCGACCCCTCCAACAATCATGTGGATCACTCGTTGTGCTCCTCCTGCTCGTTCTGCCTACTAGAATCTCTGTTTTTGAAGTGATTCTTGGCCGGATCGCTTAAGAATTCTCTAAGATTCCCCTCGTTGAATAATTGGGCTACTTCCTCCCTTAGCTGCCTGCAATCTTCTGTTTTATGACCATGGGTGCCATGATACTTGCACATATGGTTGGAATTTCTCTGGGCTGGATCAATCTGCAGAGGTCGAGGCCATCTAGTATCCTTGATACGTCTGATGGCTGATACGATGGCTGATGCATCTACACTGAAGTTATATTCCGACAATCGTGGAGCTTCTTTGGGCCCAACATCCCTGTCAAAACCACCCTTGCTCACGAGTCCCCGTGAACTGTGACTTCGATCATTTCTCCTCTCATTCCGTGCAAAGTTTCGTCCAGACCCGTTGCCTCTACGGTCTTCGTTGTACGGTTGATATCGATCTCTATTCGACCTTGTCTCTCGATCGATATCCCTTTTGATTCTATCCATGGGCCTTTTAGGATAGACGGACCAGGAAGGAGTTCCCAGTTGATCATCCCCGACCCTGATCTTTGACTGATATCGATTATGTACATCGGCCCAAGTGACAGTTGGATACTCGATCAAATTTTGCTTCAGCTGCCGTGAAGCTATGGAACTTCGAACATTGAGACCTTGAGTGAAGGCTTGAACAGCCCAATCGTTGGAGACCGCTGGCAAATCCATTCTCTCCGCTTGGAATCGAGATACAAATTCCCTGAGCATCTCGTTATCTTTCTGCCTTACCTTGAAAAGGTCCGACTTTCTTGTTGCAACCTTAGTGGCTCCGGCATGCGCCTTTACAAAAGAATCCACAAGCATAGCAAACGAATCAATAGAATTGGGAGGTAAATTATGATACCATATCATGGCACCCTTTGATAGAGTCTTCCCGAAATTCTTCAGCAATACGGATTCAATTTCGTCATCTTCCAAGTCATTTCCTTTGATGGCGCACGTATATGAGGTGACGTGTTCATTTGGATCAGTCGTCCCTTTATACTTAGGAATCTCGGGCATACGAAACTTCTTGGGGATTGGCTTCGGAGCCTCACTTGGGGGGGAAGGGTTTTTGCACAAACTTTTTAGAATCTAGACCTTTCAATATCGGAGGTGCCCCCGGGATTCGGTCGACCCTGGAGTTATAGGTTTCCACCTTCTTATCATTTTACTCGATCTTCTTTTCTCCTGTCTCGATCCGCTTCGTCAACTCTTCGAGCATTTTTAGGATAGCGGGATTTGTCTCCGATTCCTTCTCATTCGATTTTCTCGAAGTCGATTCGACCCTGTGCACAATTTCTTGGGACGGCTCGAGTTCGACCCTGTCGGAGTGTGGTTCTGATTTTGGAGCTGAGCTATTGCTGCCTGCTGGGGCTGCAACATTTCAAAGATTACCCGCAGGCTAGCCCCGCCATCTTCACCACCATGCGGATTCTAAGTAGCTGATCGGGTACCTCCACGAACGCTGCTTTCGGGGTCGACGGCCACATTTCTATTGATGGCTACGTGTGAACTGATATCGATTGGGTCTGCAGCCGGAACTCCATCGAGGCCAGCCGGGGGTGCAACGTTTCCTGGTGCAATGTTCTCATTCTCGCCGTGGTGGCTGAGATCATTGTCAATGCGTTGAGGTGCTGACTGAGAGTTTGACATCTTTCAATCATGTAATCAAAGACACTTCAAAGAACAAGCGTAAAATGGTGTGTGTTACAAGAATTTGTACCAGGCAATCACTATTATCATTAGCCCCACGGTGGGAGCCAAACTGTTTACCCTTAAAATTTGGATAACAATTAAACTTATAAGTGGTTTTAAGGATATGCGATTTCACTTGGCACAAACTGAAAAATATGATAATTAATGTTAGAAATTAACTGTAAAGTAAAGCAAACCAATATAATGAGCGGTTATGGTCTTCGAGCTAGATCGTCCTCGAACCAACAGAGTATGCTAAAAAAGAGTATGAACCAAACAACAGAGTTTAAGAGAGAAAAGGTAATGTATTACTTTGTTATGCGTGAATGTCATGTTTATAAAATGATTAGAACCTCCATTATATAGTAGGGGAATTCTACTTATGGTACAATTCTAAATACAGAAGGAAATCCCATGATTGGCTAAATGTTCGGCCTTGACTTGATACGTGCCGCATTTCCGCCACGATCCTTGCCCGATCACGGATATCACGGCTTTCTGTATTCGACTTTAGCAGACCTCCTTCGATCTCGCTCGATCTCTACTCCATTTCGGTCTCGATCACGGCTGGTCTCGTTCTTGATCGATCACCGATTAATGAACTTAGCAACCCATCTCCGTGCCATGGTTCGATACAATGCGAGGCCGAGCTTTGGTTTGCCATCCTAGTTTTGATTAGCCATACAAAATTAGGGAAGTCCGATTTTGACCGTATACAATATGCTTAATAACTTTCACGTATACAATCATTTGATAACAAATCTTTTTGAGGTAAAAGAAATAACAATTAGTAATAAAAACACAAATGGTTTAACTTTTTCGTCATTCATCTGTAATAAAATTGTGTTGTCATTATAGTCAGCAAAATTATGATTTTTTTCCTTTTTGTAAATTAAGTAATCTCTGAACCACCATAGAAATTTCTATATTCACTATGTCATTATACTTCTACTCTCCAGAAGCAGTAGATTTCTCCAACAAATATTTTTTTTTATTTCTCCATCACTAAAAGGGAAAAAGGAAATTATATTTTATTCACTTTATTCACTCTTTACTGCATGTGACATGTGTGTGTGATTGGAGGATTTAAATACAATCAATAATACAAATAGAAGATATATGAAGGCAATCCTAGACCCTAGTGACCGACTATACTCACGCTTTCAAGTAATGGTTGGGAAATGTTATCTTTATTATCTTTTTTTTTTTGAAAAACTCTACGCTTTTTCAGTCACACAGCTCTTTTAGACACATTTTTTTTACCTATGCTCAAGTTTAGATATATTTTATTTTTTCCTCGATTAGAAATTATAAACTGAATTAAATAACTATATTAACTCTTTAGGTCAATCTGAACCCGTGTAACTAATTCTATCATTTCTTTGATTTTCTTAAAATGAAAGAAGAGAATTCTTTTTTTAAGAAAGTTCATTTCTCTTATATTTATATTATATCTAGGTGGTTTACTTGGACTTATTCTACGTTCATATTTGATACAGTATTAACTTCATTAGGTAATTAAAAATTCAAACGGAAATAACACAGAGAGGGAGAGCATGAAACCGGTTTCAGCCTCTAATTTTCAATTATGGAATCAAGTTACAATTTCTATCATTATTTTCTTTACCCTCTTTCTTTATTTATTTCCAGTTCATCATATCATATTATTAAATCTTCAACTGTAGTTGGCTTCTAATCCAACTAAAACACTCCATTTCTCTTCATTTTTTATTAGAAAGAGTACACTTTCCAAAGTTAAGCACTATTATCTATAATATGAGTGGCAAACGGCGGGTCGGATCGTATATGGTTCGGGTCGAAACGGGTAATGAAAAAACGGATAAATTATCTGACCCGATCCATATTTAATACGAATAAAAAACGGGCTAACCGACGGATAATATGGGTAACCATATTATCCATGACTTCTTGAATACGATCATTTTTGGGAGAATTCCTAGTCTCCCAAACTTGAGGAACCTCCAATTTGATGCTTTACAAATGTAAAATTAAACTCATTGGTTATCCATTTTCTAAATGGATAATGTTATGAATGAAAATAACATCCCGGAGGACATATTGGTAAATTTAGCAAGTTATGTATGGGACCCGGGTTAGAAAATGGTTAAATACCACTAGGTTAGTAAAAAAGGTATGCATATTGTTGAGTAAAATGTCTGCTTCCCATTTCTTTGTCTGAGTGTCTGTATCCTCTCATCTCCTTGCTCTGAGTCTGAGCTTCTCATCCTTTCTTCTCTATCTTTTGTATTTCAGTTTAGTATCTCTAATTCCTGTAATAGTCTTGAGTTGAGTTGTAATTTCTTGTCACTGTTGAAGTAACAGAAGTGTTGAAGAACTGGTTTGTTACATTGGTGCTTTCATCGATTCGAACTCCAATGGCAGCAGTGATACTAGATAAATTCAGCAATGGTAACCTAGAGAGCTGGGTTTATTGGGCGGAGCGTTACTTCAAATACCTTGATTTTCCGAGGAAGACTGGTTACCTCTTCCTTACTTCAACCTTGAAGGTGAGGCCCTCACTTGGTTTGATTGGCTACATCGTAACAAACAGTTCTACGATTGGAACCACTTCAAGGAGAAATTGTTTTTGCGATTTCGAAAATAGACCTTCGTAGATTCCAATAGGAGTGTGGCTGATTCGTCCCTGGCTTATCCTCACGATGTTAGTTATGCTACTTTGTGTTCGTCTAAAGCCCAGGTATCTCCCTTCAGGTCCAACTTCTATGGGTTAGAATCTACACCCAAAGTGGGAAACTCAGAAGCGAAGCATGTGTTCGATGAAATGCCTACTAGAGCTTTCACCAAAGCAGTGAATGAAACTTCTTCTGTTAAAGCAGCATGGAAGAGCACAGATGCCCACGTCTCTATTTCAAACTTTGCTGCTGATTTGAACGGTAATCAGTCACCTAAGGTGTTCGGCGAAACACCTACAACGACAACTTCCAGCATTCATTTTCCTTCCATAGTGGGTTCAATCCCTTATCTACCAGTCCTTAAACTTCATGCTTCTGGTGCTCTATTCTATGATGGGGACAAGTCTGCCATTGACGAAGACAAGGTGTTTGATGACAGTTCCCAGTCGACCACGACTGCTGTAACACGTGATGATATTTCAGAAATTTATATTTCCCCTATGGTCGATGAAAAACGAGATTTGGCATCCTTGAATAAGCCTGCAGACTTAGTAGACGCAACAGAGGATCTTGATTGTAAAGCTAAGTTGATGCAGGAAGGTGCAAATGCCTTTTCTGCTATTCCCTTGGCAGTGCCTTATGGACAGAGTGCTTCTAATTTTTTCGAGCTAGAACACTTAATCGAGCCGAACAACAACACAATTCCCGTACCCGATGGTCTTGCTCATCCAGAAACGCTAGGTCCAAAACTCAGCAATGGCCAAATGTTCGACAAAATTTCTGGATGGAATGAAACAGGCTCACTGATTAGCCTTCGGCTTGCAGACACCAGGACAACATTTAAGTACGTATTGGTCATGGTGGTAAACTGGTTTCAACCTTCAATCAATTGTTACTAGTTAAGGATTGCGTGACTCGATTCCCATTCGATCCCGGAGCGGATCTATTCATTGTGAACCTTGGTGGACCTGTTACTATTCTTGGCGAGAATTTTAAGACCTTGAGACTAACCGGTCATACTGAGTACATGCAGGATTCACTATTGATGGGATTGACCGGCAAGTTTTGCTCATTCGCATTTTCTAACTTTACGAGTAAAGTGTGGAATCACGGACAAAAATGGTATTTACATTCCTACATTCTGAAATTTAATTCGATACTGACAGTTACATCTCCAGCTTTTCATCGGTATTATAGTGCCGAAAAAAATCCTTCATCCGACTTGATAGAGTTGAAACCGGGTGCTGAAGTGGTAGTAAACAAGGTGCCGAAGTTGTTCGAACAAAATTTTCAAAAGACCAACACAAAGTTTGCAAGAACTGGCACATGGAATATAAGCGATAAACTTATACTAACAATTAACAACCAGTCAAGAGTTGAGCTCAATGACTTCCAGGTCTGCATTTGGGTCGACATAGGGCAAAGAATCGAGGTTGGTAGTTTTTGTTTCTTTTATTTATAAACAACAGGCAAGATGGTATATGTGCTAAATATGAATGGTGGTACAAGGCATCAAACTATCAATTTTACTTAAATAACAACGGAAGGAATGTGGATGCACGTGGTGGAAGTCGCTATTTTGTTGGTAGTGATGATGAAATAATCAACACCGTGAAAACCTGTGAGGGTGAAGATAAAGCACGTTTTGAGCAAAAGATTGGAGAAATGGATTCAAGGCTTGACAAATTTAAGAAGGAGTTGAGAAAAGACGCTGCCCCTGAAATTGTTCTTTATTCAGTGATATCTGAGCATGAATGTTCTGTCTACAAACTGCACATATCTGCCAGGCACCTTTCTAAACTTTACCATCATGCTTGTAAATATTGGTGTCTAGACAAAAGAGCTACAGTTGCTAAAAATATTGTTTCTAGCCTTGTTTTAGTTTCCATTATCCTAAGAGACCATGCTTTCCAGAAGGCTCTGAAGATATTATATCCTGTTGTCAATGGATGGGTGATGGAACAATGTGTTGCCAGACTAGATGGGGTTAAGTTCAATATGATTTTTCATGAGTCAGCTTGTGAGATCCCAACTGTTGCTCTATATCTAATAACTGAATCAAAAGAGTTGCGTATTCCAGCATTGTGCTTTGCAAGATTATTCTCATGGGAACTGTTTGATAGCCGTTTTTCAGACCCATTTCTTATTGTTGTAACACCTGATCCACATTCAAGTCTTAGTATAATCATCGCTATGATATCAATGTTGTTCTACTCGAACCTTGAGGACAAGGTTCTTATTGAGGATGAGGGTATTGTTATGAATGAAAATAACATCTTGGAGGACATATTGGTAAATTTAGCAAGTTATGTATGGGACCCGGGTTAGAAAATGGTTAAATACCACTAGGTTAGTAAAAAAGGTATGCATATTGTTGAGTAAAATGTCTGCTTCCCATTTCTTTCTCTGAGTGTCTGTATCCTCTCATCTCCTTGCTCCGAGTCTGAGCTTCTCATCCGTTCTTCTCTATCTTTTGTATCTCTAATTCCTGTAATAGTCTTGAGTTTAGTATCTCTAATTCCTGTAATAGTCTTGAGTTGAGTTGTAATTTCTTGTCACTGTTGAAGTAATAGAAGTGTTGAAGAACTGGTTTGTTACAGATAATATGATTCTTATCTATATTTGACCCGTTTTTAAAAAATTCATTATCCAAATAATTTTTTAGTGAATAATATAGGTCGTTAACCGTTTTCTTTTAACCATTTTGCTGCCACTAACCTGCATGATCAATAAAAGAACACTAAGCATTTTCCCATGGTGTATAAGCAAGCTTCCAAAAGAAAAAATGAATTGGATACTTCTAGCATCCCCAAAAGCCGTGTAATTCGGTGATGATAAATATCAAACGGCATTTAAAGATTCAAAGCCCCTCATAAGTGACTTTGAATAAGGGAATTTAAGTAAGGGAAGGTGAAAATAACCAAACTAATTAGAGATATTTGAGCACAAAAAAAAATTCTATCAGTTTCCTATTCCTCTAAATTAAACACGATTGTCTACAAGAAAGAATTTAGGAGGACGGAAGGGGTTTATCCGAACCCCCTTGCCGAAAAAATACACTATATAACGATACATAGTAATGACGAAAGATATGAGACATAATAGGTGTAATTTAAGAAAACTAATGCAGCATTTTATGGAATTAATCTTTTAGATTTATTAATTGAGTTTATTGTATGAAAATTAGAAGAAAAATCCCTAAAATTCTAAGAAAGTAGATAAATACATTTCCTCATCTAACAGATGCCATATCACTTTCTAAGGACCCCGTTTTATATTAATATATAGATATAGATATATAATGACTTTTGGAATGAACTTTCATATTTGTTGAGTAATTTGTTAATATATTTAAATCAACTTGAATGAATAAAGTACTTTTTAATTTTATTTTCATATTTTACTTAAATAAAATAAATAAATATAATTATTATTCTTAATAATAAATATTTGTAATTATTGATCTACTTATAAAATATTAACTACTAAGTAAATCTCTTCTTGTCCTTATTCGTAATTTGATATTTAAAATACTTTTTAAAAAGCTTGGTCAAACATAAATTGTTGCTCAATTTTTTTTTCAAATTGATTAGCCAAATACAAACTGTTGTTCTAAATAAGCACTTTTTCGAAAAATATTTTTTAAAAAAATATTTCTAAAAAATAAGATGATTTTAACAGCAAAACATGCTAATAGTCAAATCTCCTCTGTTCATGATTGATCTAGCTTATATAATGTATGTGTTCACTCGAATTCAATCGCGCCTTGAACTTCGTATATATATTAAAAATTCACCAAAAAAGTATATATAATTAATTTTAAATTCAATTAATCAAATAATTTATGATAAATTCCAAACGCAAATACATAATGGTCAAATCTCTAATCCGTCATTTCAAATTATAAAATTATGGATTAATTTTATATAAAAAATTGGTCAAATTGACTCTCAAAGAAAATTGGGTAAATAGTTTGAATAATTGAAAAGCAAAAAAAGAAAAAAAAATCGAACCAAAAGGCAATGAAACAACCACGTGGATAATTACATTCCACTCCTAAGAAATTAGTTAAAAAAATCAAAATAACAAATTCTTCAAACTTCTCACTTTCATTTGAGGTTTTTGGAAATCTGAAATCCACACCCAAATGGCTTCCTTTGCAGTATTTTCACCAATATGTCCTGTTTTTTCTCAAGCCAAACTGAACCTTAACTGTAAATCCTCTCTTTTTTCTTCTTCGTATAAACCCACTTTAAGCTCTACTAAATCTTCATTTTTACAGTATGGTTTCAATTTACCAATCTCTAATTTTTCTGGGTCTTCATTAAAGTCCAAGGTTATGGGCACAATCTCTGCTAGAGCTGCTACTGAGAAAACTATTCATGACTTCAATGTTAAGGTATTATATTCTCTCATGTGAATTCAATTTCTTGGCCATAGATTTTTTTTTTTTTTTTTTTTTTTGTGGCAAATACATGTTTGTTCATAAAATTTATTCATATTTTGACAAATTCCCAAATAACAAAACCAGCTCAAGAGTTAGTTTTGGCCCAAAATGTTACAATTACATTTTTTTAGAAATTGCCCCAAGCTTTTGTCTTTTTATAAAAGAGCCCACTATTTATTATTTTATAACAATGCTGCTTCGTCTTCTTGGTCACCTGGTAGTGTATTATGTTGTTCATTATAAAAGTGATAATTTTGTACCAAATTTATTTATGTTCAGAATTATGGTTTGAGATAAAGATAACGAATGTTATTGATGAATGTACTGTTGGGTATTTGCGATAGTTTTTAGAACTCGTGGGTATAAGTCACGTTTCATATTTTTTTGAAATATGTTTTGAAATCTATGTCCAAACACATTTTCATCTTCGAACCAAACTTCAACCGAATCAGATTTTTCTAAACAAATTTGGAATCTATGGCCAAACGCTAGCGAAAACTATACAAAATATGTTACTCCCTCCGACCCATCACAGGTGGAGCCAGAATTTTAAGTTTCTGGTTTCAAAATTCTAATTCTTTTAAGTTACTGGGTTCAAAATTAATGATTTGTACATACTTAATGTTATTTTTAAGACAAATACAAGGTTTGAACCAAAACTATTGGGTTTGGCCGAACTTGTAGACACATTCTAGCTCCACCCACCATCACATAGTTTAAAAAAGGAAGATCAACTTTTGAAACTTTGGGCTAAGACAAGCCATAGATATTTTTGTGGCTATAAAATCTCTTTAAGGTAAATAGAAATTTTATAGTAAAATTTTTTAAAGTATAGAAATATATCTTTCTTTTTAGATAGACTAAAAAGGAGATTATGCCATATAAATTAGAACAGAGGGAGTAATTTTTTTTTCCCTAAGCTCGTTTGGTACGAGGAATAAGGGTTAATTAATCTCGAGATTAAATTTGAGATGAGTTTATCCTATGTTTGGTTGGGATAAAATCGTGGTATAACTAATCCCGGGATTAGGGTGGAATAACAATCCCGAGATAACTAATACCGGGATAATTAATAGTGGAATAACTTGTTTCCCAACCAAACGACCCCTTAGAGTAAGAAATATGTACTCCCTCCGTCCCATTTTGTGTGATGTTGTTTGACTGAGCACGGAGTTTAAGAGAGAAAAATTATTTGAAACTCCTGGTCTAAAATAAGTCATAAACGTTCCTGTAGCTATAAATCATCTTAGAAGGAGTATTTTTTTTCTGTTAAGACTCAGAAACATGTAGTATTTATTATAGAGTTTCAGTTGTTATTAGAATTTATCTTTGATAACCATGATATTTTAAGTATGTATACTGTTCCAATGCGGTTTAGAAGATTCCATTTTGTCCTATTTAAGGTGATTATATTGGTGGTTACGTTTACTTGATAGTGTGAATTTTCATAGTTGAGAAAAATAAACCCTGTCTAGTGCCTACTCATCCTGTAATTGGTAAATGTATAAGCTTTACATATACTCATGTACAGAGGGCATATGCTTAGTACGATTTGAAGTTTATGGGTTTCTACAACAACTTCAAGTTAATATACAATAATAAGTAGGATCATAGTGGAGTTTTAATACATATACCGGGTCTAGGCAAAAGCTATTGGATTCCCTTGAACCCATATGTTACACTATAAATTTGAAAAAAAGGTTGGTGGGGTGGACTAGATAATATTTTTCTAAAGGAGGGTGAGCACTTGAATTACGCAGCCTGTCAAGTATCCCATGTATTTATCCCCTTGTTTTCTATCCCAACAGCAATTTTACAAAACACTGAAGCATTTAATGAGGGTTTTTCTGTCGGATGGAGCAAATTGAGTTAAAGATTTCCACCACATCTGTTAGGAAAGAGTTACTGCCTCACTTGAGGCTAGCGGCTTGGTCATTTGGACTGGCACCAATAAAAAATGCTATGTATATATGCTAGAGTAAAGGGTGCCATGTGGAGGAAGGTGGTTACGGAAAAATGTGGTATCAAATAGTATGATTGGTACACAAAGGAGGTAACATTCATCAAGTGCACTGTTAAATGGAAGTAAAATATGATTTTGGGCGAGTGTATGGTGCAATACTAATACTCTGAAGTCTGAAGGATGATTTCTTTCGCTTGTTCTAATTACCTAATGGCAACATCAGAAGCATGATGTATTTTTCCACAGTATGCTCTGTGTAAAATGAACACCAACTTGGTGTACTAATAACAGACTTTTAGCTTTCAAAAATTAATAATCCCGTAAATTGTTACCCCGCGGTTATGGATTCTACTATAACTAGATTGATCTTCAATAAAAAATATGACATGATTGATTATCGATATGGTTGATTGTCTAAATAAATTCATAATTCTTGACGTAACTTATGATCACGAAAGGAATAAAAGATTTCTCGGTTTCTTCGTTTATCCATTCAAATCCCTACTATAACGATATCACGAAACATCCTTAATACATCTTGATATCACTTAATAGTTTTTCTTTTTTTTTTCTTTTTTTTTTGTGCTGAAAGAGATGCTAGCAAAAATATGTCCTCAGCTAAAGAGATAAGATTGTACCTGTTGCTTTATTTTGGATTTTGCTATGCCGAAGATTGATAAGTATGCTCCTTGTTGATGTTTATGTTTTGATGCAGGATATTGATGGGAAAGATGTCCCACTTAGCAAATTTAAGGGAAAGGTTCTTCTAATTGTCAATGTTGCTTCCAGATGGTACTCTCTCTCCTCAATTTCTACCTAAATGTTTAAGATTCAGGATAATTTTACAGTAATATAGTGATCTGACTGGAGAATTGATTTTTGATTCAGTGGCTTGACGACATCAAATTACACAGAGCTCTCTCAGGTGTATGAGAAGTATAAAACTAAAGGTAACCTACATGCTTAAGAATTGAAATTGGCATGCCTTCTTTTTTCTCTCCCACCCCTTTTCCGGTTAACCTTTTTTTTTTTTTTAAATTTTTTTTTAATTTTTTTAATTTTGTGTGTCTATTAAATATGTTGAATCTCTGTAGAAATGAGAGTACTTCTCTTGAACATGTATAATTCGTGGTGCTGCTTTTAGTTCCTCATGAACAGTTGGCGGAGCCACCTTTAAGAAAGGGTTGTCAATTCGCTGGGAAATTATACCGTCTAGTTAGATAAAAAAATTATGTATATATACTCAATGTTGAAAACCCTTGGCTTCTTCATGTGCCCAATTTTTTATATTTTGACATGCTTAGTAAAATTCTGGTTCCGCCACTGCTCATGAAGTGCCTTAATGTATAACAGATACAGTACAAGGGAAAACATAATGTTACAGTTTACTCATATTAAAGGTCTAAGCTAATAGTACTAACATTTGCATGACAACTAAATGAAACTTGAATGGCTTGATCATAGAGTTCGTCGCGGTGATATATTGGGGGACAAAAGGAGTCTTATCATCTCAACTTCTCTTATTTAAGATGCTCTCTTGAGTTGATGGTCTATGCCCCTTAGTCTGCTTGAGCAACAGTGATGTTTCATAATTACTATTAAACAAATAATTACTAATCCGGGTGTAAACATTTATGGAATAAGAGGTGCATATCTTCATTGAGCTATAGCATCTACATTTTCAGGTATATGAGCAAGTCAATAGAAGTCAAGAAATTGTACGTTTTACAATGGCTATACTGTGAGGTAGTATTGTGCGGCAACAGTCTAATCTTCTTTGAAAAATTCTGTAGTTTTCCATTTCCCAAGAGCAGAAACTGCAAGAACTCCTATTCACTCCTATCTCATTGGTCATGCAAATTTGTTTACTTAGGTCACCCAAAAAGACATCCGACGCCTCTCTTGTACCCTGCCTAATGATTAATGAGGCATGTTATTACCACATCCATGTTATATTTTCATTGCACCACAGGCTTAAAATACATATTAAATTTTTTTTCATTATTTCTTTTATTGCATAACTATTGAATATGTACTGTTTTAACAATTTCAATGTCAACATTTTATTTTCACTGTTCAGTGTCTTGTTAAAAGCATATAGTGTAAACGTGTGCAGATCTTTCCAACTTAGTTGATCACATTCCTTGCAGGACTTGAGATTCTTGCTTTTCCATGTAATCAATTTGGGGCTCAAGAGCCAGGATCTAATCCAGAGATTAAACAGTTTGCTTGCACTCGGTTTAAAGCTGAATTCCCAATATTTGACAAGGTTTGCGTTAACTTTCCCTGCACATAAAGTTTAGGGGGTGCCATACTGGTATAAACAAAGGACTAAAAATGATATGAAACAGGTCGACGTGAACGGCCCTAACACGGCACCAGTTTACCAGTTCCTAAAATCAAGTGCAGGAGGATTTTTAGGTGATCTGGTTAAGTGGAATTTTGAGAAGTTTCTTGTGGACAAAAATGGTAAAGTTGTTGAGAGGTATCCACCAACAACGTCACCTATCCAAATAGAGGTACTCATCCTTTTACATTGTATGATGTATATATACAGTGTTTGGAATCATGAAAGCTTCATATTAATTGGTTTAAAGTTTGCTAATTATTGCCCCAGGGCCTAGCTCAAGTGGCAAAGGGTGGTGGATTTGTGTCTTAGGTCACAGGTTCAAGTCTCCACACCATGCAAAGCAAAGCCTGGTATTTAAGTGGAGAAGGGTAGAGGGGCGGGCCCATTATCCACCGAGTTTCGAAGGCTGCGGTTGGTCCAAAGGATCGGCCCCAGACGGATTTCTCGGTCATCAAAAAAACAAAAAAATTGCTAATTATTAGCTATTTCACACAGCGGTGTGATGTAATTTGTCTCGCACTAACTCATAGTTCATTTTATTACTCGAGGGAAAGAGTAGATGGATATTAAAAGGAAAAAGAAGAATTAGAATAGACTTTGATAAATCTGGTAATTTTGTGTAAAAGAGCCACATGATTCAGCAACCTCAGCTTGCATCCAGTATGACCACTTTGGTCTATGTTGCCACGATATTGTTCTATGGAAACAGGCGGTTTAGAATTCGGCCCGGTTTTTCTGGTGTAGCCTAGACTAGACTAGAAAGGAGATTGCTTTGGTCTTCAGTCAGCTCTACTAGATGCAGTTGCCTAGGAATCCAATGCACAGCTTGCATCCAGTATGACCACTTTGGTCTATGTTGCCACGATATTGTTCTATGGAAGCGGGCGGTTTAGAAGTTCGGGCCGGTTTTTTTGGTGTAGCCTAGACTAGACTAGAAAGGAGATTGCTTTGGTCTTCAGTCAGCTCTACTAGATGTAGTTGCCCAGGAATCCAATGCACAGCTTGCATCCAGTATGACCACTTTGGTCTATGTTGCCACGATATTGTTCTATGGAAGCGGGCGGTTTAGAAGTTCGGCCCGGTTTTTTTGGTGTAGCCTAGACTAGACTAGAAAGGAGATTGCTTTGGTCTTCAGTCAGCTCTACTAGATGCAGTTGCCCAAGAATCCAATGCACTAACTCCTGGAAGCTCCATTCATGCCAACCTACCGACCGAGGAAGACGCTACTGATCCCCATTAAGAGCTTCTAAGTCAAAAGATTGCATTTCCTGGTCTAGTGATCATAGGCTTGTGCTAATGATAATAAACTTTATCATGCTAAGTGGTGGATCTCTCTTACTTCCCTTTTTCATAGGATCTTATTTGGAAATGAAATTTTTTAGGAATTAGGATCACAAGAGAGAAAAGGGGTCAGTCTTCTTCCTAGTGGTAAACCGAAATTCTCCTATATAATTCATCCTCTTTGAGATTTGGGAACTATATGTTAAGCACCTAGTCTGACATTGATGGTTAAGTATGGTCATGATTGGCTTAGTTACGATGCAAGCACTAAATGTGCTTCAAGTCTTACCTTAGGAGCAATGCGCGAATTATTATAACCACGTTACGTGTATTTGGGATTTTTTTTTTGATAAGGTAAAGGTTTACCTCTATTTGGGATTTATTCAGTAGTTTGAAGAAATTTTTGTTTTTGTATCTGAAACAATTTGGTCATTGCCCATTTTGGACAGTTTTGAATAGAGATCCAAAACATTCTCTTCCCAATTGATATAAGTGTAAAATATATATATATATATATATATATATATATATATATAAGAGTGAAATAAAACTGAAAATAAGACTAGCAATGAGGCAAGTGAGGCAAGGAGTACTGTATTACCGGTCTAAGTTATTTAATATTCTAATACGTTTGCTTAGGAAGTATTTTCAATGAGAAAACTTTACCATTTTTTATATGTTATCATAACAATAACTACTACCTAAGTTGCGCGGACTCTTCGATTTTGGTGCCGTCCCTGTCCCGATACGGGGACGGGGACGGGGACGGGGACGGGGACGGGATACGGGATACGTCCTGGATTCGGTCAAATAACTTCGGACACTTTGACCAGAGTCCATCGACAAATTTGGGAAAAAAATTGAGATTTTGATTTCTGAAAATCAAAAATAAAACTGATTTAGGACAATGAAGGAATAATGTCCATCTTGGAGAATGAAAGATTGAATTTTACAATATTCATGTAAGTTTTTCGCAGAATATCTTTCAAAATTTACAATATTTTTGTAGCTCTATTTTTTATTAGTCGAATCTCCGCACCCGTATCCATATCCGGATCCGCACCCCCGAATCTTAAAATTTAGATTTTGCCGAATGCGATACTCAGATCCGTCCCCGTATCGGATACCCGCACCCGAGTCCGAGCAACTTAGACTACTACTATTCTTCAGTCGCAAACAAGTAGGGGTCGACTATATGAATCCTCACCGAATAGAAAGTAATATCTTTTATATGTTACGGATATGCAAAGTTTCCCTCAACCCATCGAATGGGTAAGTAAAATGGATTGCACTACCTTGTGCTGATTTAGTACATTTTTACCTGCCACATCAAATCTTCTAAGACCAGAATTATATATAAATAGATAGATAGATTAGTTTTTCCTACACTAAGAGTCTCTACATTTATAGATTAGTTTTTCCTACACTAAGAGTCTCTAAATTTCTATCGGCATATAAATCTCAAACAAGAATAGTAGACTCCTAAGCAAACATTAGACTTATAGTAAACGTACTACCTTGCTAAAACTTAATCCTAAGTAATTGGTATCTCCTATATAGATCTTCCATTGTGCCCTATTTCTCGCTAGGTCTAGGTCTACATGGATTCCAAGTAGAGTTTTCGAGACAACTTCGTTCCGTGTGATTTTTAGGTCTATCTCATCCCTTTTTAACACATTCACTTAGCATCGTTCCACACCTACTGACCGGCGCATCTGGAGAACACGTAGGACATGACCAAACCATACCAAGCAATCTCCCTCTTTGTTCTCTGTGTGTGCTACTTGCACCTTCTCAGATGTGGTCCTTTTTAATATTATCTAATCTCATATGACTGGATATCCATCTTACATTTGCATTTCTGCAACACTATCTTGTGGATATGTTGAGTAAAATGCCCAACATTAACTCTATATCATTGATGGTCTTACAGCCGTTTTGTACAACTTGCCTTTCACTTTCATAGGTATCTTGTATCACATAATACCACCTTAGCACTTCTCCGTTTCAACCATCCTATTTGATTCGACGTTACCATCCTCATCTATCATATCATTCTCCGAAAGCATCCAGCCTAGGTATATGTGTAACATCTTCAGTCGTTTGCATTTATCTAAGAAAAATAATGTTACTGCAATCTTTTATCTAGAACTTTCTCCTTGTGAAATTTCAACCTCAACAAATGAGACTGTTGGTGTAGCGTAAGAAAATGTGGACTTATGGAACATAACTCGTCTTGTTTATCCCATAGTAGCATGTGACAATCTTTTCACTGAATGAGATTTGTTGTTGGCCATTAACTTGGGGTAGATCGAATTTTCATTTGCAGTTGTGTTCCACAAAACCATAATTACAGTTTCCAACTTTCAAAGTTAATAAAACTAAGAGATATAGCTGTCTTATTGCGTCTTCGACTTGAATAATGAAGAAACATTTGTTGAATGCCGTAGATTGGGTTCCTTGCAGCAGGTGTGTTGGTGAGTATTTTATAATTAATTGGGTGCTAGAAGCGTTGTAATGTATTCAAACATTAGTTCTGATACCAAATTGAGGTAACATAAAGAAAGGGAGAAAAGACAATGTACAGAGAAGAAATGACAAAGAGTAGAGTAGGAGAAGAACAGAGGAGAATGAGATAGAGAAGAAAAAGAGACTTAAATACAGAGAGAATTAGAGGAAGGGAGAAGACTAAGAGAGAACGTGATTTTACTTTTCCCAAAAAATAAAAAAAGAGGAAGAGAATTTGGCAGGGAAGCTAGGAGAAAGAGAACTCATGAGAAAGGAGATAAAGACCCCTTGTGATGTCAAATCAATTTATTAATATGAACTGTTATTAAAGTTTCTCCAACAAAATTCGCTGGAGCTCTGTTACAGGATAGGGAGTGTAGAACAACTCAAAGCTCTAGGAACAATTGGAACTTTATCCCTAGCAAAAAGATTAAGAGAATGAAGTGTTATCAAAGGAGCTCTTAAAGTGCGCTTCAGCCATAAAGCGAGGTTCAAAACATGTTGAGCGCTTCGCCTCGCTTAGCGAGCGCTTCAGTGTTGTCATCAAGAAGGCATATTTTTCTTGCCAATAATCCTAAAGAGACGACACTAAGCCATTGATATTTTACTTTATCGTAAATTTTCTTCAATTTCTTTGTCCTTATATTTGGTATTCATGCTTATTGATATTAGTCTTGGACTACACATACATATTTGTAGTCTTTCTCCATTTGCGTCTTTCTTCGTTAAAGCCCACGCTTTATTTGCGCTTAAAGGCCTAATGGACTTTAGAGTTTTTTTGCGCTTTTCGCCTTTGATAACACTGAGAATCTACTATCAACTTAAAGAAGATAAGACAATTTATAACCTTATTCCTAATTAGTAGATGAGATCATCTCTAACTAATGGATAAAACTTCATTTCAAGGTGAAAGATAAATATAGATGAAAGTAATATAAAAAACAGGATAGTGTATAATATCTTCATGCTCTACGTCAATCTTCTCTGGTAAAAAGAACTCAATTCTAACAAATTAACATAATGCCGTAGTTAACCTGCCATTGGAGAATTACTTGTGCAAAGCCTTAAAAAAAGAAAGGGGGAGGGGGTGTCGTCATTTTCGTCGATGGGCGACCACCATAGCAAATCAGCATAAAATCGGATCCCTCACTTGGTACGAAATTGATGTAGCACCAAGATGAGAGAAGACTGAAAAAGAGAAAGGAGGTGAGAGAAGAATAAGGGAGCGGGAGAAAATAATACAAGAAAGGGAAAGCGAGATAGAATATTTTAGTATCGAATAAATTCATGTTTTTAACTTTGTAAACAAAATGGACTTTCGAACTATATCAACCCCAAAAAATTTATAAATGTGGCTTCAAAGGAAGGTTCACTTCAGTAGATGTTTTCCTACAAGTATCTGTACTTAACCTAGTGCGCGTTAGAACTCTGCCCCAGAATCTTAACTAGAAACTAATCTCACCTGTAAGTAGCCAGGTAAGTGATCATAAGCCACGGCGTGTGAGTTTGTATCTAAATACTCCAGTATGAGTGCACTTACAACTTGACTGAATGAAGTTGCAGTAACTACCTAGCTTCTGGGAATCCCTGATTCACAAAGGAAAACTGACATGAAACTGCTTTCAGAGTTTGTCATTAAACACACGACACTTGTTGATTGCACTTTTAGGGGTTGTTGGTACGAGCAATAAGGGATAATTAATCCCGGGACTAAATTTGAGATGAGTTTATGCTACGTTTGGTTGGGATAAAATCGCGGTATAACTAATTCCGGGATTGTAGTGTTATTTTTATCCCTATTGAAGGGTGGGATTGGATAACAATTCTAGGATAATCCCGAGATAACTTGTTTCCCAACCAAATGACCCCTTAGATGTTTAGATGGGCAGAAAATATTAGGTAAGTTTCCATCTATAAAAGCCATGTTGAGCAGAGTTATCCGGTATTTGTGCTGGTGGGAAGTAGCAGGTACCTAGTAAAATAATCTGAGGTTCGTGCAACTTAGCTCGGACATCACATGGCTGTTTCTAATTTTTTAACCAACTGCATTCATAGATTCTGCTGGTTTTGTTGTTGCAAAATGGAGTAATGTGTTTTAATCTGTTGCAGAAGGATATTCAGAAACTTTTGGCAGCATAACTTGTATGGAGACTGATTCCTGCTTTATGTACATATATGAGGGAGGAAAATGGTATAATGCCACCTTTTAGATGTTCACAATTATATGAATCCACTCTCAACTTTTGTTTTAAAATGATATGAAAAGTTGATATATCTCAAGGATGGTTTTGCTGATTAAGTTGTGCTTTTGTGTTCGTACTTAAATTAACAAGAAATGAGTTTTGGCCTCATGTATAATAGGGTTGGTTCACTGTGAACATTAATATACTACGTTGTAATTTCTCTCTTCTTCTTTTTTATATGTGTAATTTCTCTTAATAAACACGAAAAAAATACTTACACCCGCCTAGTTGTAAGTTGTAACCTTGTAGCCGGCGTGATGTATAACAAGTGTGTAATATGTGTTAATATATGCATTGATTATACAACGATTATATTGGATAAATTTTGTAAAAAACAATGGAAAATGAATAATAGCAAAAGAAATATATATCTTTTGTATATTTTTTTTTATATATATACGAAAGTTATACAAATTTTATATACTTTTTCGACTACAAAATGTAAATACTTTCTGGCGCGGGCTAAAAATAATAATATCCCAAAAACAACGAGTAAAGTTTGTTTTTGGTTATGGGCCAGCTATTTGCGTATAAGAGCCCGTTTGGTCATGCTTTTAGGAGGCCAAAAGTACTTTTTTTAGCCAAAAAGTACTCTTTGAAAAATTTAAAGTGTTTGGCCAAAATGAAAAAGTACTTCTTAGCAGCAACAGAAGCAGTTTTTCTGCTTCTGAGGAAAAGCTACAAATTCTAGCTTCTTCCAAAAAGTAGAAGCTGAAGCAAAAAGTTAATTTATTCGAGACAAAAATAACCTGACAATAAATTTATATTTTTCAAATTATCCCTCATTAATTTAATTTTTTTTTTCTTTTCCTTTTCCTTTTTTTTCTGCTATACATTTATTCTCTTTTTTATTTTAATCAAATTTTTATTCTCTTTCTCTTATTCTTAAAAGTAGATTTTAAATTTATATTGAATGATGTATTTTGACATATTTAAATTATCATGTAAATAATAAGTAATACCAACCACTCAATATTGTTGCTTTGGAATAACTATATTTTATATTAATTAGAAGTTTTAATTTATATTTTTACTTTACGTTTAATATTTTAATTGAATTCTTTTCTAATAAATATTTAAATTTATTTTCTTTTCTAAATAATACTAATCGCAAACTGAACCTTTACTGCCCTTTTTCGTAATTTGATACTTCAAAGTGCTTTTTTAAGAGATTGGCCAAACATGATGAGCTTGCAAAAAGCACTACTCAAACAAATCGGCCAAACACAAACTACTTATTTTGCAAAAGTACTTTTTTCATAAAGCACTTTTGAATAAAAGCGCTTTTTAAAATAAGTAGTTTTTGACAGCTTGGTCAAACGGGCTCTAATACTCTACCTAACAGATAGTAACTACTTATATATATATATATATATATATATATTAAATATCTTTAGATTTTTAATTAAGAGTCGCTTTATTTCATTTACATTTATTTGCTTTTTCTAATTTGAGTCTTGTTAGAGTAGTCACATTATAATCCATTTTAATTTGCTGTTTGTTAATTTTTCTTTAAAAGACGAATAAAAAGACAGAAGATAAAAATAACATTCTTCAATTTATGTATTTTATGCACACAGAAAAAAATTATTTTTCCATTTTTTAAGTCTATAACTATATACTATAATAATTTTTGGAGCTTACTGGAGAACATATGCCTTCATCTCAGGATAGGTAAAAAAGGATTATCCTTCTGCCTCGAATAACAACAACAATAACAAACCCAATATGTTCCCAACATGTTGCCTCGAATGTTGGCTCTATTTTTAAGTTCAATATAGGTCATGTTTGACCAACATCTTAAGTCTGTTTAGTTTGAAAAGTATTTTATGTCATATGAAGTTTTTTAAAAAAAAAAAAGTACTTTTGCATAGTAGAAAAAAAAATATATGTTTGACCATTCTTTCCGGAAAGTGCTTTTGAGCACCAATAAAAAAAGGACATGTGAAGATTTACTTTACAATCATCATTGATTGAAGTTATAAATAATTTGAAACATTTATTATGAGAAACATTGATAAATTTTTTTAATTTCATTTACCTAAAATGTAGTAATACTTTAAAAACATAGGAGATCTTTTCTTTTTTGGAAATTTTACCTCCTATAGCAAATGTTAGTATCTTATTTATTATTAATAAATACCCTTTAAAAAATTATCTCTTATAGCTACCTTTTAATTTTTATAGCAAAATATCTATTTATGGCCACTTCCTACCTTTAAGCCATTAAATACGCTGTGTATTATTTTTCTCTCTCCCTCTCTCTTCCCTCTCTCCTCCTCTTTCCCCCCAATTTTTTCTTCCCCTGCTTTTAGAAATCCTAACAGGGGCTGTGTTCCGCCAACGACAGATCAGGCCGGCGACCACTTCCCCCTTCCTTGTTGTGTCACCCCTAACCCCCTCCTCCGGTCGGCGATACCTTCTTCTTTTTCTGAAGTGATGATTACATTAGAAAACCATTTGGTTTCCAAACGTGACGATCTAAAATAGTTGAAGTTGAAAAACTCTAAGATTCAACATCTTTCACGCCATTTTGAATGGAAAGTAGAGAAGTGATTTTTTTCTTAACTACTCGTTATTCAAAATTTACGGTCCAACTAATTCAAATTCATTCTACGAGATTATAAGAAGAAGATTTCGACAAGGTGAAGGAATGCAAAAATAAAATGGCAAAAGAAAAAAAAAGAAGTAGTTGCTTTGCCTTGAAGAGTCTGTTACCTTTTTTTTCCCCATTGTATTTCAATGTGTCTCGCTGTATTCAATGTAATTCATTGTATTCACTGTCTTTTTTTTTATATTGTATTTTACTGTATCTCACTATATTCCATGTATTTCATTGTATTCACTGTCTCGCTGTATTCCATGAATTTATTCATATATTTTTTTAATTGATATAATATATGTATTCAGATATATATATGTATTCAAATGTATCTGCAGTATGTATTCATATGTTTTCGCACTATAGATGACCTGCTATACTTCATGTATTCAATGTATTTTTATGTATTTAACTGTATTCAATGTAATTATATAATCTTAATATATAAATCTATTTGTAAAGATACCACTAAAAAATATTTTAGTAAAGATACCACTAAAAAAAGAAAGGATGGATTGAATCTCTGAATATTCTCTGTTTTTGGGGTGTTTTTCGGTTGAGAATCTTTTCTATAACTGGAAATTCAAATTTTGTGTGTTATAATTGAGTTTGTTGAGTTATATTAGGAGTCTATCACGTTAATTGATTCACTTACCGTTTTTAAGCAGTTGAAGACCTTTTTTTCGCAAATTCCGTTACTGTATCACGAATACAGCTCGCGAATACAGTCGAATACATTCTCAGCTTAGCTGGACTCCCCTGTTTTTCGCCGAGTTTTGCTACTGTATTCATACAGTAGCAAAAATACATCGAATACAGTCTGTAACAACTGTAAACATAACTATAAGAAATAATTTAATAAATAATAGCTACAGCAAGCTAATAATCACTAAAATATAGTCGTTTTTGAAAATTTCTCTATCTTTTTTCTCCCACAAGTGGGCCTCTACACTGATTTTGAGACTTCATTTTCCACAGAATGTGAAACCCACCCTTTCAACACGTAAGGCATAAAAGCATCAGTAAATCCTTGAAGATAACTAAAAAAATATATCCTTTAACCTACTCTCAAAGGTGAAAAAAAAGAAAGAAAAAAGAATTAACCTAAAAGATAATATAGATATATAATATATGTATAATTCATATATATATAATATGTATTATTATGTATAATTAGTATAAAATCGATATATAATAATTAAAAAAAGTAAATAATAAATTTGATCAACTATTAGTATAAAGATCCCAGAGGCCAGAACACATGTAGTATACCATTTAAAAAAGAACAAAAAAGGGAGAAAAGGTTGAAGACACAATTAACGTTTTTGGGTTCTTCAGTGTAAAGTTATCCTCCAATTTATTAAAAGACGAAGGCATGTCTTTTTCTAAAAGAGGAATATTTAATTCAGAACTACCCCACATACACTAGCACCCTTCTCATATTTCCTTTCACTTCTAGTGGCTTCTACTATTAGATTGAGAAAACAAAAAGGTTGTTTTAATTAAAAATAAAAAGGAATGTGCCCTCGAACCTGGGAGCTTAATGTTTCCTTGTATAGCAATTACTCCATCAGTTCTAGTTTACTTCAACCTATTTCCTTTTTGGTCCGTTCCAAAAAAAATGATCCCTTTCTAAATTTGGAAACAATTTAGCTTAAACTTACAATTCTACCCTTAATGAGAAGCTTTTATAACCACACAAATAATCTGGACCCCTTTTTGACTTGTTTAGGACCACAAATTCAAAAAGTCTTCATTTTTTCTTAAATTCCATGCCCAGTCAAACAGGTTCACATAAATTGGAACGGGAGAGTATTTAAGTATTTCTTTTTGTCAAACTTTTACAATTCTGTACGTAAATTAGACTTTTAGATCACAAGAAACACATTGCTCCTTGGTCCCTTAGATCAGAAAATTCTTGTTTATATCAAGTCAAGAATAAAAAAAACCAGCTCACAATCAATTATGAGAATCACTTGTACCCTACATATTCATGTTTTTTTTCTTTTTGTTACTTTTTTTTTTATCTAGATGAGCTTCTATCGCACCTTAGTTTATCCAACCGTGTATTTGTTACTTCTCACCAATTTGAGTACCGATAACTCTGCCTATTACGACTTAGGTATCCTACATATTAGAAGCGGAGCTATGATTTGAAGTTTGTAGGTCCGGAACTTGACGTCGAACCCATGACATGTCTTAGTTACTGGCTTCACAATTATATACAACAACAATAACAGACCCAGTATAATCGCAAAAGTGGGATCTAGAGAGGGTAGTATGTACGTAGACCTTACCCTACCTTCAAGGCTGAGAGGGGTTTCCGGAAGACCCTCGGCTTAGGAAAAATAAAAAGAAGGGCAGCCACAAGCACACCAAGCTTCACAATTATATATTAATAGAAATTTAATAGATTTTCTAATGCGAATATATGGTCTGTTTATGAAAAAGTTACTGCGTTCTGGGTTCGGCCGAATCCGAAAATAATACCCTATTTCCACCCCTGCTACATACTCACGAAACTTTACTTTTTTAAAACCGTAGTGAGTAAACCGACTCTCGCACATTTAATCGAGTATTTGTTATTTCTCGTCAACATAAGTACCGAATAACGCTGTCCACGAAATCTCCAGCACCCTACCTATTCATGCATTTATAAATATATATATATATATATATAAAGAACTCATTGTTGAAATCCATAATATCTAGAGATCTAAAAAACCCTTTTCCCCCTTCCCTTCATCCAACCAAAAACAAAATAAAAATGGCTTCAATGGTTTTTGCATCAACACCTTTGAGTGCTAAATCATTTGTCAAACTAAGAACAAACTCAAAATACTCTCCTTCTTCATGTTTTGTTCCTTCACCCTCTAGGGCTTCTTATTTACATTTATCATACAATATTTCTCATGTTAAGTCTTCCAAATCTTCATTTTTCCAGGGTGATGGTTTCTCTAATTTTTCATTAACAAAATTTTCAAGAGTTGCTAATTCAATTTCTCCATCTTTGAATACTATTAAAGCTGGAGATAAAACTGTATATCGTTTCGAAGCGTACGACATCGTAAGAACTTGAATTTCTTTCATTTATGTTAATGTAATTTAATTTACAATATAATTCTTGTTTCTTTCTCATTTGTTCTCTTAAAACGTCTTCTGTTTCGTGAACCTAAACTAAATCACAGAAATGTTATACTAAACCCCTCATTTTACATTATTCTCTTCAATTAGATAGTATTTTATTTTCCAGGTCTAATATTTGTTATTTATATAGGCGATATCAATTAATTAATTGGACATATATTTTAATCATGTTAGTATGTTTACTTTAGGTCCTATGCTTTTTAAGAGTTCTCTATCCGAAATTTTTATGCCAAAATCTTTTAAAAATGTTGTCGTTGATAATTCATATAGCCGAACACAACTTATTTGAGACCGAGACACAATTGTTGTAGTTGTAATATTTTCTGTTTTACTCTCTTCCTTTTTTGTTTCTAATACTCTTGTCATCTCTTTATTCTCTTAAATCCTTTTGTTATTTCAAATAAATTCAAGCTTTGCGTTTCTGCTAAAATTTGAGCAAAAATAGTTGAAATTATTTCAGAATTATATTTATATTGTAATAATCTAACAAATATCCTCTCCCTTTTGTACCTTTGGATAACAAGTGATTTATTGTTTGTAATCTTTTATTTACAGAGAGAAAAAAAATATATCTCCCTCCGCAAATACAGTGGGAAGGTTCTGCTAATTGTTAATATTCCCGAGCAAGGGTATATCTTCTTCTCCTCTATCAAATAAATATGTATATATAATTTTCTGCATTATGTGAATTTCACCTTGTACCTATTCTTTTATAAATCCCTTCTGACCATAAAATAACTGACCACTGCAAAAGATTTTCATTGGCCTTTAAAATGAAAAAATAACAAAAAAGAAATTATCTAAAATGGTGTTTGAGGATTAGAAATCATGAAAGTCACTAAACTAATTTTTCTTGTAACCAATAATTCACTCAACTTTGCCCGATTAACATATAGGATATTCTCCTTTGTTTCTTCCTTGTGATTTTATGTGATATTTAGGTAAAGTTGAGTGATTTTTTTGTTACAAGAAATTATTTAATGACTTCGGTGCAAAAAAAAAAAAAAAAACAAGTGACTGTTCATGAAATTAACCCTTTTTGAACCATAATGGATATTACTCTATTTTTTATCATAGTCCCCGAAGTTAAATCATCGATCTTCAATTTTCAAAATAAATAAGAAGTAAAATAGTGCATATATTTATTTATTTTATGCATAGCGAGGCAGATCCAGAATTTAAAATTTATGGGTTCTGACAGTAATCTTAAGTTAATATTACAATAATAACTGTGTGTGTGTAATATTGATGCATTCATGTGTTATGTTCCCATTATTCCTTTTAGTTGATATTTTGTATATACTGATTTCAGTTCTGATGATACAAAGTCGGAAATCAAGCTTCTCAATGAACTGCATAACCGGTACAAAGACAGAAAACCTAAAGGTTAGTCGTCTATTTTATTTTAGTTTACAGACTTATATTCTTTGTCAAATTTGTTTTTTCTCAATTACTTAAAAATTAACTAATCGACCCTTTAAAATGTTATTCTTACTATTACCTCAATCATATTTAGATTGCTTCCTTCATAGTTTTGGTATATGCTCTTCATATTTCCATTGGTTTTTATTCCTTTTAGTTCCGGTGGCTAACTCTAGGGGTGTCAAATGGGTGGGTTGGGCTGATTTTGGGCAGGTTAAAAAGGGTTGAGTCGATAAATGGGCATGTCAATCACCCGTCCAAAAGTTACTTGGACAGAGATGGGTTGGGTCAAAATGGGCTAAAATTTATGTCATATCCCAACTCGCTCAACTCTTACCAAGTTTTACTTAATTGTCTGTTATTTTCTTATGAATTATTTAATTACTAAGTAAGATTTCTTTTTCTTTTGTTATGGTCATATAGAACATATCAAAAACAAAAAGAATTATTTTATAGATATTTCAGCAAAGTTGTTCATTGATCAATTTGGGTTACAAAATCCGTCCAACTTTAAATGGGTCAAGATGTGCTGGGTCAAAATGGAGTGAGTTCAACAATGAGCGGGTCATGAGCGGCCAAACCTTAAACGGGCTGTGCGGGTTAAATCGCTTTGGGCTTAAATTGTCATCCCTATCTGACTCCTTGCTTTATCCATCTTTGAGGACGCATTTTCTTATTCCTGTCATAAAGCAGATTTAGAGGTTAGTCAATTCATATGAACTTTTTATTATCTTCATTAGAACTTGAACCTAACACATCTAGTATCTGTGTTGATTCAAAACCAACTATACTATATCAAAGTTATTTTAAATCAACGATTAATATATAAATAGCTTAAAAGAGGGTGAATAGGAAATAGAGGGGAAAATGAAAATTTGATTTTCCCTTCTTGACAAAGGAATATTGTCCCATATTGGAGGAGGGAAAGAGTTTTGATGGGTATATATACATTTGCTCTTCTTATAGCTCTTCAAGAGTTAAGAAGAAGGCAAGCCTTCCGCCGTCGTGTTGTCGCTCAGCTTTGGATTTGGTCAAATGATCTGATTGGTTGATTAATTTTTGGACCAAATTTATTTGTTAATATTAAGATTAACGTAATATTATTTTAATCCAAATTAGCCGTTTCTGTAACGGTAAATTATTTTTCCTCCTTTTTCGTTTTATTTGCATAAATCTATTTACGTAATGGCCGTTTTTACGTGAACAGTCATAACAGACATTCTAAAGAGTTTCACCTCTTTGTTTAAACTCAACATGTTGGCTATAAATAGCAGACCATTCCTTCAAAGTTTCCTTACGAAAATTCTGATTTCTCCTTCTTCCTTCTGCATAGATTTTAACAGAAAGAAAGCAGTAAGTGGGATTTGCTACTGTTTTTTGAGTTCGTTGGTCACTGGGGTTTGAAGTACCGCTACACCAGTGAAGTTATCCGTTCTATCCTGGGAGGAAATAATCCTAAACCTCGGGTATTAGGAAGGGATTAAGATCCTTAAAGAAACACTGTGAATTCAGTGAGCTCGGATTATTTTTTGTTCTTCTACATTTCTGATTTTTTCATTGATATTGGTTTTAAATATATTTTCGAATATACACTACTAAGACATAAGAGCCTCTCAACTGTGAGAACGACAATAAGAGATATAGAAGAGTTACACCTAGGATCTGCATTGAGGGTTGGTACTTGTTTATCTTAGCTATGAATGAGTTAATCAGTAGTATATGTGTAAAGAGGTCTCCTGGTGTATATATGTGTTTACCTCAAAAATACGAGTAACAATTAAATTTGATTTGTGGTTTTAAAGATATGTGATTTAGTTCAATACCAATTAATAATCAAGAAATATGAAGTAGAAATGAAAGAAACAAGTGAATCAAACCAATGTTGCTTGGCAGCGGTGACCTCGAGCTTAGTGACCTCGAGGTGGGTTTAGAGCAATAAGAACAATTAAGTAAGAAAAGTAAAGTAAGAGCAGTAAAGCTAAGGACAATTCTACAGTAGGCAAAAAGGTAGAGAGTATATTCATTTCTCAATGATTAGATGATGTTACAAATGATTGGGGTCTCCTTTATATAATAGGGGAATCCCTAAATAAGGTATATTTCTATTTACAGTAAGGAATATTCTTAGTACAACTGTCTAACCGCCTAGTACGGAATCGTACAATCCTATTCCGGGATTTGCGCCATGATCTTGGGGACGTGGAAGGAATCTACCTCATTCTGTTACAAACCCATAACGGTACTATTTCGGGGTCGAGCACACTTGGCCTCGGTATTACTCGAACTCCTATCTCCGGGAATCGCACTCTGTCTTCGAGCTCGAGTCTGGTCCACCAATTTCGAACTCGACCTCGCCCGAACTCGGGCCTAGGACGGAACCTCAAGCCTACAAATCGGAGGCATATGATTTTGTCCATACACAGATAGTCTCCGCGTTTCTTAGAATAAGATGATAAGAAACAATTTGAACCTCGATTTTCCCGAGCCTATTATGATGACGTCATGCCCGTGACGTAGGCGCTTGAAGTGATCGAAAATGTCATGTAAGCACGCTTCCCTAAAACATCAAATGCGCACCAGCACTGGTCGGCCACTAGGGCCTCCGAACCGTCGTCGCCTTTCTATAAATATGAGGCTACTCTGTTGAACAAAGAACTGTACTCATTTCATATTCATTTACTTTGATTCTTTCCATTCTTTATTTCGTTCTCTAATAATCTATTTCCATGGTACGAACCTGCGACCTCCTGGTCGCATGGCAGCAACTTTACCAGTTACGCCAAGGCTCCCCTTTTCAAAGCTTCGATTCGAAACAACGAGAGAAGGGCGCAGAATCCTTCCTGCATCATAAAATATGCGAACTTCACCCTACCGCTCATCTCTCTTAACTTCAACCTGGTGTGGCACTTTATTCCTTTTGCTTTCCATGGAGTGAGGTGGCACTATCATCTACTAACTTTTGCACCGTACACTGGTACAACGTCCCAAGGAAGAATATTCTTGGATCGTTACTCGTGCATCTTGCAACCTTTTTTGGTTTTTCTTGTGATAGAAGGTGAAGCTACATCTTCTTGCCTTCCCTTCTGGTCTTTTTCTTTTGCTGCTATTTTTTAACGGATTATGGCCCAAAATTTCAACAGAATGCTCAATCCCCGCTGCTGGAAACATAGTTACATTTATCGAGGGTTTTCTGCCCTAAATTTTTTCAAGCACACAAACATTTCCAAAGATCAAAATGGGGTCCCCGGGAAGGAGGTTCCCGAAGATGCCGCTCTCTAGGACGTGGCCCTAAAAGTAGATTAGGTTCTTGGCTTTTGTTTTTTGCTTCTTTGTTCCTGTGTAAGGATCCTTCGTGGATGTTGTAAATATATTTTGTGACCATCTCTTGGAAATATAAAAGGATCTCTTTGTCTCATTTTTGGCTCGTGTTGAATTCCATCTTGTCTTTATTTATGGAAAATTCAATTGTACAACCCAAATGATCAGTCCGAGTATTGGTTTGAACTCAGAACATAGTGGACCCTTAGGTTTTTTACTGATAGACATAATGCCTCTTAAGGTCTTAGGTAATTCTCGAGCTTAAATCACCTGGATTCGAGCTCGGGATGCGGAATTCTCGAGTCTGAGTCGAGTGAGAACGAGGTCTCAACCTCTATATGTTTTGGCCCTTAAGCCGTTTAAGTTGGCCCTTAGGATCTTATACATCGGCCCTTAGGTTCTTATACATCGGTTCTTAGGCTCTTTAAGTTGTGCCGTTTCGGCCTCTAAAATGGCTATAATTTTTTCCTCTTTTCGGCTAAAAGACTTAGTAAAATTTTTTGTATACCTTAGCATGTGTTTTTTGTACCCGTTTGGGTTTTTTCGAAAGTTCGACGTATTGGAACCTTATTAGTAATTAGTTTGTGTAAACATAATCGAATATCTCTTGAGGTTTTATCGAGGGCTGATGTTATCGAAGCCTTTATTCGAGGGCTGAATTTATCGAAGCCCTTTAAATTATTCGAGGGCTGAATTAATCGAAGCCCATTATATTTTGCTTTTGCCGAGGGTAGCCTGATTTAACCGGTATTTACAAAGTGTTTGAAGGCTTTTGATTTATAACGGAAATCGGACGTCTCCGAGCCGCATTATTTGGGCTGAGGCCATTTTACATGACCGTAGTCTTTAATATGGCTGTAGCCTTCGGGTATGTCACTTGGACTTGTTTCCCCATAACTTTTCGAGCTTGTTCGAAAAGTTAGTCCCCGAGTATATTATCCTTGGCCTTTGTTTCGAGGGGATGCCTCTTTGAGGTCTTATGAGTCCGAGTTTTTGGTGACTCGGATGCATTGATTGCCGATGGCAGTCCCCGAGCATTCGGGGGTGCTTTTATGCTTTGGCTCTTGAGCCGTTTCCCTTAGGATTATAAGTGTAGAGATCGTATAATAGTAGACTTCTTTGAGACACACAATGTTTTCGATATAAACAGAATGCTTCTTCAAATAGTTTGATACATACGTACATGTTTTGCCGTCGGGGCTCGACTATTTTATATGGACACAATCTGACCGTTGGCCCATTACAAGGTTTTCCTATCGAGGCCTTCTTAGGCGTGAAGTATTTTCCTTGAAAATATACCCCAAGTATATTGGCCTTGGCCTTTGTTTTGAGGGGATGCCTCTTTGAGGTCTTATGAGTCCGAGTTTTTGGTGACTCGGATACATTGACTGTCGATGACAGTCCCCGAGTATTCGGGGGTGCTTTTATGCTTTGGCTCTAGAGCCGTTTCCCGTAGGATTATAAGTGTAGAGCTCGTATAATAGTAGACTTCTTTGAGACACACAATGTTTTTGATATAAACAGAGTGCTTCTTCAAATAGTTTGATACATGCGTACATGTTTTGCCGTCGGGGATCGACTATTTTATATGGACACGGTTCATATGACCGTTTTGCCCATTACAAGGTTTTCCTATCGAGGCCCTCTTAGGCGTGAAGTATTTTCCTTGAAAATATAACCTCCGCGGGTGATGCCCCCCAGTATTCGAGGTTGATTAAAAAGAAGCCTTGGATACTGTTGAGTTCTCCTTAGGTAGCACATAATTGTTGCCTCGTTAAAAACCTTGCCGGTAAAATCCATTTGGAACAAAATCCGATCTAAGGGAAAAAGAGTACAACGCATGCTTTAAAAGCTAAGGCCTATGTATAAAAGGGTTCCTTTGAGATCGCGTGCCTTCGATAGCTTCGATCGAAAATCTGTAATAAGTTAGTTTTAAACTCAAATGGACAAAAGGATAAAGTCATACCTTAGCAGTAGTATCGTTTGAGTAATGATATGTTCCAATTGTTTGGCAATTGTTCACCTTCCATTGTGCTAAGTTAGTAAGATCCTTTACCGATAACTCCGAGGACTCGGTACGGTCCTTGCCAATTCGGGCCTAGTTTCCCTTCATTACAGTAAGGAATATTCTTGGTACAACTGTCTAACCGCCTAGTACGGAATCGTACAATCCTATTCCGGAATTTGCGCCATGATCTTGGGGACGTGGCAGGAATCTACCTCATTCTGTTACAAACCCATAATAGTACTATTTCGGGGTCGAGCACACTTGGCCTCGGTATTCCTCGAACTCCTATATCCGGGCATTGCACTCTGTCTTCGAGCTCGAGTCTGGTCCACCAGTTTTGAACTCGACCTTGCCCGGACTCGGGCCTAGGACGGAACCTCGTGCCTACAAGTCGGAGGCATATGATTTTGACCGTACACTATATGCTTATTTGAGATGATATGGTGTCAATTAATGAAACTAGTGAGGATGTCATCCAAAAACTTAAATTAATAAAAACAATCTAGAAAATAAGAAGTCTTAGTATAAGTAGAGGTAAGACAGAGTATATGCATGCAAATTTAGCTCGCCACAGAAGAGTAAAATTGATTTTGTGATTAGATGGAATCACAAAACATAGACATTGTGGAATCTTGATGATTGAATATTGAATATGTTAAAAAGGAATGAGGTGGACCTAAATCACATGGAGTAAAGTTATCTTTAAGATCTGCCATCTTTCGTAATCCATGTCGATCAGTAATAAATCAAACACATCTAATTAAAGCAAAAGTTTTATGTAGGTGATATGGTAAAAACTTACTCGAGCTCGATGTTTACACCAAATCAATAAACATATGATATGTGTTTGGACATAGACATTTATAACTTAATAATAATTATTTAATACATATTCTCAACCTATATATTAGACCACTTAAATATGATAAGTTCATATTGTTTGGTGTAATTCGGGTGCGGACAAGTATTTAAGGATACCAACTAATTAGGATTAAGATTTGATCACAATGGTACACTTATATTAAGTTCATTATTTATTAGGAATCTTTTTAGTTTGCCTAGAATTTTTATTGTAGAAAGGAACCTTTAATATCAAAGGATAACGAGTTATTAAGTATTGGAAATATTGAAATGGCGGATGTAGTATAGAATCACCGGGTTCAACTGAACCCAATACTTTTAACGCGGAGCATAAATTTATGTATAAAAAATCAGTAAAATTGCAATAAATAGTAGATATGAACCCATAACTTTAAATACTGAACCCATAGATCTAAAATCCTAGATCCGCCTCTGCAGTGCTAGTTTGAGCATGAGACATAATTTAGTTATTATATTTGCTTGAATTTGTTTGATTTTGATATAAATTTTCAAATGAAAAACCTATTTTTACTTTTTTTTTTAAAAGCTCCAAAAAGTTAAACTAACTTTCAATTCAAAACACAACTATATTCTACTGCAAGAAATACCTTTTTGAAAATTTTTCTAATAATTTTCTATTTCTGTTGTGGTCTGAAATATGTTTGTCATCCTTTTTGTAGGATTTGCGGTTCTAGGGTTTCTTTATGATAAGAAAGAAACAGGCAAATCAGGATATGGAGGGGGAAAACAAGAAATTCTTAATACTGCTGAATTTCCACTTTTCGACAAGGTAAACTCTACTTTCATCTTCATGAAGTTTTAAATGAGGTTAAATACAAAGGTCTATCTTAAATTAATTGAGTTTAAGTTAGTGTGAAAAAAGTTACATTTTCAGGTTATCTTTACATATTGTATAACAAGTAATCTGTCTTATTTTTAAAATTACAAATCCTACATTTTATAGAGGTTTACCTATAAATATTTTTTGGTTATACCGACAATGTATATAACTTAACACAAATTGCTACGTATATGTTTTATGTAGTTTTGAATATTAAAAAATCTTATATTGCCTCCATTCGAAATGTCAGGATTTGCTTGAATATGTCTTGGTATTGATTATTTATTAGTTTGGAACTCTTGAAATTATATGTTATATCATATTTGATGGTAATATAACTTTAAAAATAGTCTAAATATAATATATTTTTTATGCAAAGTTTAAAAATATATTTTAACTAATTAAAATTTAAATATTTTGAGTCATAAACAAAGGACCAAAAGTGTTATTATCTCTAATTTGTAAGTTTGGATCTCTTGCGATCATCCGTGATGTATAATATATGGATAATAGCACTTTTGCTCCTTTAGTTGTAATTTCATTTTGTTCATTCTGAAATACATTTAACCTTCAATTAATTAAAATATGTACTTTTAGTCCGTTTTATATAGAAAACCTGTTATATTTAGATTACTTTTAGGACTATATTACCCTCCAATTATTAAACAGTATGAATTAGCAATACAAGTTTAACATAACACAATTGTGGAGTTGGTTCCAAAGTTAATAATTCGTTAAGCTTGTGAAGATTCACAAACGGACGAATAAATAGCGCACAATTCAATTAATTAAAGCTTAGAGATATCATAAGGACCAAAAGTGATACTTTATCGATATTTTACTGGGACTAAAAGTGAAAATTTTGTTTGTCTGAACACTGATGTGATGTTATACTTAATTAACAGGTTAAATTGAATGAAAAACATGAATATTGGTATGGCACTGACGAAAAGAAAAGAGATGAAGATCTTTATTATTTTCTCAAACAAGAAACAAAAGGGGGAGATATTACAGAGGAATTCGTTAAAATTTTAGTAGATTGGACCGGAGTTCCTGCCAAACAACGCTATGATCCCTTCCCAATAGGAGTATTAGATGATGAAGCTAAAAAATCCCAAGTTGTGAAACCGGGCGAGAACCCGGGTGCTACAGCTGGACCACGAGACGATCCCCGCTTTGTTCTTGAGGTACGTACTTAATTAGTTCATTTCAAAAAGAATAAATGAGTTTAGAATATCAAAGTTAATTTTTTTTTAAACTTTTGATCTCATGAATTCAGACATCAATTTCTTAAATACTTTAACGTGAAATTAGATAATTAAAAATTACATAAATAGTACTAGTATAAAAATACTCCATTTTTTAAATTAAAAAACATTAAGGTATAGATAAATTATTTATTTTTTATATTAATTCGGACATTAATATTGTTATCGTTTTATTGGTTTCTCATTTAGTATCTCGTACCCACTTTGGGTCTGGGTATATAGGGATTCTGACGCGTAGGACCCATTAAAAGAGAAGCGCTCTCTCTCTCTCTATATATATATGATTATAATATAAAAATGAATTACCACAAGTTTGAATTTCATTAGGGAATTGGGTTTCACCTTCTCCTGCTAATTATGTGAAAATTAAAATTTAAAAATGATAAATTGATAATATATATAATGATTATAATATAATACTGAATTACCACAAGTTTGAATTTCGGTAGGGAACTGGGTTTCACCTTCTCCTGCTAATTATGTGAAAATTAAAATTCAAAAATGATAAATTGATAATTAATTGTCAAGAACCAAAGAGAAGAATATAAAAAATTCTAACAAAGATTGTCTTGATCAGAATCACATAAAATTATATATCAAAAGTTTTATCAAACACTATCGGGTTTGCTAATGTTTGAACCAATATTTAATAAGTACATATTTTTTTTTAAGAAAATATTTTTATTATTCAACCGAACACCAAAAAATATTTTCTCAAAAAATACATCCGGATAATAAATCATTTTCCTGAAAAATGACTTCCGTCCTGCCAAAACACACCCTTGAGTTTATATCCTTTTTTTCCTTTGATTGCTTTCACCTTAGTCTTAATTTTCCTTGTTAAATTTCATTTATTTTTGTATCTTGAAGTTTACTATTATTTTTTCACCTATTTCCAGAATGCCATTGCTAGATTAGTTCGCTGAGAGTACATGGAACGGCTATATATCAGCAAGGTTGATATATCATTCATTACCTTTATTGATAGGAAAATATGTGTTTAATTAAACAATTTGCATCAAAGTTAATGATGTATTGCTCATATTGTGTATATGTAATTGAGATACAAATTATGAATAAATAATGTTGGTGACTCTATATGTATTTTCTTCATTAGTTTTACCTTAGCTTCTAAACTACAAATATAAAAATGGGGTGAAATTCTAGTAGCCGCCGTCGGGACCAACTCCAAAATCTGCACAGTGTGCAGAGTGTAGTATCAGTACAACCGACCCCATGTACTGGTAAGTGCCGAGCCTAACCTCGACGAAGTAGTGACGAGGCTAAGGGGGGTCGCCTACACTATAACCTGTACGCAGTATATAATAATGACAGAATAATAGAAATACTGAACAGAATTTAAATAGCCAACAGAAATTGATAGCCACAACCTCGAAAATACACCAGTGTCGTCCAGAATTACCAATCTTTACCAGTTCAAATAATAATACTGAGAAACAACACAGCTCAGGAAAAGGAAACATATAGGTTGCTGCGGCGCGCAACCCAATCCCGCCAGACAACACATAATCCCTCCCTTATTCCATTGTAACTATATCAATAACAATAAGTATTATATATATTTGTTGCGGCGTGCAACCCGATCCCACCATATATCAATATCAATAATTCACCCCTTATTTCACCATGTCAATCCACCCTTATTCCACCTGTTGCGGCGTGCAACCCGAGCCCACCGTATAAACATATTCACCCTTATTCCACCATATCAATCCTCCCTTATTACGCATGCTGCGGCGTGCAGCCCAATCCCACCATATCAGTACCAAACTCAATGTACATAGTCAAATCAACAATCTAAATCACAAGCCCTTTACAATCAGTAAATACCAAACCGAACCAAAGGAAACCTTATACGATATAGAATTCTACACAAATAATACTACACAGCAAGACCAACCCAGCAATTTACGATTAGAAGGTGCAAACAAGTCAAATTAAGCAAATAATAGGGAATATGTAAACTATGAAAAGAGCTAACATGGTTAACAGAAGAAGATATTGATTAACACATAGTAGTTAAACATGGAAGACATTTAGAGCATATAACAATTAAGATAGGGAAGGAAACAGCTAAGGAAAAATAATAATTCAGGGAAAAACGGGTAATTTTGCGGCGTATAAGCACTCGTCACCTCGCATATACGTCGCTCACATGAGAATCACATAGCAAATAGTCTGAGGGTTCCTAATTCACTCAAGTCAAGGTTAGACAAAACACTTACCTCGCTCCAAGGACCACTCAAAGCTCAACCACGACTTTGCCTTTCAAACTAGCCTCTGGACCAACAATATCTAGCAAATTACCAACCAATTCAAAATAAGCCTTAGGAATCACTCACGATAACAAAAATTTGATTTAGGTCATTATTAAAAAAGTCAACACCCGGGCTTGCTTGGTCCAAATGCGAAATTCGGATCAAAACCCGATTACCCATTCACCCCAGATCCCGGATAAGTAATTGGTTTTGGAATCCGATCTCAACTTGAGGTTTAAATCCCTAGTTTCTACCCAAAAATCTCCAATTCCACCATGAAAACCTTAGATTTTAAGTTGAAATCTTGTATAATGAAGTGAAAGATTGAAAGAAACTAGTTTAGAATCACTTACCTATGATTTGGGAAGAAAAGGTCTTTGGAAAATCGCCTCTTGTGTTTTAGGTTTTGAAAATTTGAAGAACGGGAGGAAAATCCTGTCTAAGTCACTTTTGCCAGCTGCAGATGTCGCAAATGCGACCTGGGCTTCGCAAATGCGAAGGGACCATCGCAAATGCGAAGTCCTTCACACTTCTGTTGCCTCCGCAAATGCGAACTTGGACCTCCGCAATTGCGACCCTAGGATCGCATTTGCGATCACTGCCCTTCCCAGGTTTACTTCGCAAATGCAAAGAATTCTTCGCAATTGTGAAGACTGTATGGCCCAGCTACTCCTCGCAAATGCGAGAAATAGCTCACAAATGCGGAACCTGCAGAGGTCACATATGCAATTCCTGATCTCGCATTTGCGATATTAGAGGCCTACACCAGCAACTGAAACACCAACAATGTTCTAAGTCCTATTTTCACTCCGTAGCCTATCCGAAACTTATCCCAGCCCTCGGGGATCCAAACTAAACATGCACGCAAGTCTTAAAATATCATACAAACTTGCTCATGAGATCAAATCGCCAAAATAACACGTAGAACTACGAATTTTGCACTAAATCAAATGATATTTTCAAGATAACTTTGAAACTTCTAATTTCTCAACCGGACGTCCGAATCACGTCAAACCAATTCCGTTTCTCACTAAATTTCACAGACAAGTCATAAATAGGGTATTGGACCTTTATCGGGTCCTAGAACCAAAATACGGACCCGATATCTGCTCTCTTTTACTTGCGTTTTAGCTCAAAAATGCTTAAAGGTATTCCCGAAAACTAATGAAATGTGCTTGCTTGCAGGAGTGTAGCAATATGAGCCAAAGAAATCAGAATCAACTCATAAAGGAGTCAAAAGTGGGCAAGAACCAAAACAAGGCAGAAAAAGCCCACAGTGCGAACCGCACAAATATTGTGGGGCCGCATAAGAAGAGATTCTGAGAGTGGATTTAGGAAAACTGAAGATATGCGGACCGCACCAAAATTCGGCAGCTGCACGATGTCAAGTGCGGTCGCACTTACAATTACGCGGTCCACAGAAGTGAAGAATCAGAGAGCTGGGTTCAAGTCCAAAGTCAAGAAGTGCGGACTTCATCATTTTTGTGCGGCCGCATAATCAAGAGCGCGGCCGCACTCAAAATTGTACGGTCCGTAGAAGTCCTGCAAAGCTAGAGCTCAAGTTCAAGGAGTGTGGACCGCACTATAATTGTGCGGCCGTAGAAGCAAGAGTGCGGCCGCACTCAGAAATGTGCGGTCCGCACAACCTCCGCAGGGGCATTTTTGTCAGATATTTTCAGCTTAGTATAAATAGAACTTTTTGTCATTTTTAGGTTAACTTTAGTTTTGGGAAGAGCACCTGAGCCGTTTTCTGTGCTGTTTTGAGTAATTTTGTACTAGATTAACTTCTAAACATTAGATTTTCTTTCTCTAATCAATTATTACGCATTCTATCTTAATTTCTTCTTGTATTTATTCATTTTTGATGAGTAGCTAAATTTTTAGCTAGGGTTGTGGCCCAACCCTAGTGTGGGTACTTAATGGGTATTTGATTTAGGGCTTGTTTGTAATTGGGTTAGCGATGCTTGGCCTTGTTCATGCTTGAATTCTCGAATTAATGGTTGCAAGCATTTATTCATGCCTATTTGACTTAGTCTTTACTTGAAAAAGAGAGACTAAGTCTAGGAAAACTTGGCTAACAAGAAATTGGGGTGAATTCAAGAAATTGATAGCCCCAATTAAAGGGTTGAATCTAGAGATAGTAAGACCCGACTTGAGCATATATCACTTGTTTTGTGCAATACCCATTTGGACTTGAGAAAGCCAAATTGGGCAAAATCTTTCAAACTATCGAGAGGTATAGAGTGGGTAATTGCGTATGATTGCTATATTACAGACCCGACAAATCAAACTTGCCCTAGAGTTTAAAACCCATTAGGTAGCCACCTAGGTGGAAGTCACGACCCTAGATCTTTTATCATTTGAAAAATAGCCAAAACCAAATTTATTATCTTCTAGTTTTGTAATTGTATCCAATAGCTTAAAGTAGAAAATAGAAACAACAAACAAGAATGTGGAAGTGTAAATTTGAGACACATCATACAATTGCACTAAATATATACCTAATCCCAATTCTAACTCCCTGAGGATTCGACCCCGACTCGCGTTGGGTTTTATTATTGCTTCGACCGCCTCACTACCTATATTTGTGGTGTGAGTTTGGGCGACATCAATTTTTGGCATCGTTGCCGGGGAGTTAAACGGATTTAGCTATATATCTAGGTTTTTGTGTGTTTTGTCTTATTTTCCTTCCAAGTCACTAATTTTGTTTTTGAATTGATTATAGGTACGAAAATGGCTCTCAACAACGAGCCCATCGGAAATGTGCCATTGGGGGAGGAAGTGGACGATGACCAAACGGATGAGGTTCCTCTTGAATCTCAAGCAAATAGACGAGGCCGCCCGCCTCAAGATAATGTTCCCTCCCCTCCCCCACCTCCACCAAAAGTGGCAGCCCAGCGACAGTTACCGAACGAGGGCTACGCAAGTGCTATAGCCCCGCCCTGCATTAGGGCGGGCAACTTCCAAATCACCAACGTGATGCCTACACTACTTTAGCAACAACGATTCTTCACCGGGGCTCCGAGTCAAAATGCCTACAAGCATCTCAAGGGGTTCATTGATACTTGTTGGGGGAGCAAGCAAACAAATATCTCTAAGGACGCGCTGAGGTTGAGGCTGTTTCCCTTTTCTCTATGGGGAAAGGCATTGGACTGGTGAGAGAGATTGCCCAATCATTCCATCAACACTTGGGATGAGTTGGCGGAGAAATTCATCTGAAAATTCTTCTCTCCGGGATATATGGCGACGCTTTGGGCTGAGATTATTGCATTCAAGCAAGAACCCAATGAGCCATTGCACGAGATTTGGGAAAGATATCGTATCACGGTTAAAGAGTGCCCAAATAATGATATGACTGAGGCCATGATCCAACAAACCTTCTATAGGGGGATCAACATATCAAATCTGTCACGACCCAAAATCCATTAAAGGCTGTGATGGCGCCGAACACCTCGGTCAGACAAGCTAACATTAAGTAATTAATTAAACTCTCATTTTAATATTTTTGAAATTATTTCTTTTATACATTAAACATTAATAAGGAACTTCACGGAACAAATAATGATGTCTTTACAAAATTTAACTGCTGAATAATCCCATAATCACCCCAGAACCTGGTGTCACAAGTGCACGAGCAATCACTAGGAAATCTAATGAAGTACAATAACTGTCCGGAATACAAATTTAGACAGAAAGTAAATACAATACACAGAAAGAGACTCTGCTGGCTGCGGGTCGTCTCGAGATATGCAGCTTACCTAAGTCTCCATATCAACCATGCTGCTACGCCCATTAGGCCACTAGAGATACATGTGCTTGTGCAACAAAAAATGCACAGCAAGTGTAGCATGAGTACGAAAACAACGCGTACCTGGTAAGTATCCCGTCTAACCACGAAGAAGTAGTGACGAGAGGTCGACTTCGACACGTACTAGTGGTCAAATAATATCATTACAGTAAAGAAGTGAATAAGTATGAAACAGAGCAAATATATGAAATAAACATGTATGAAACACATAATACCATCCCCTTTCTTCATAATTTTACTCAAGTCTTCAGCTAGCAAGTTCCCTCCGTAGCCTGAGCATATATGTACAATTATAGTGGTTTTCGTCAAGGAAGTTATAAGGATTCAAATAAGGGAAAATCCTTCAGATACACTGGCTTCTTGCCAAGTGTTACGCA
>NW_017673489.1:0-26845 GCF_001879085.1 Nicotiana attenuata | reverse complement strand
ATATATATATATATATATATATAGGAAATGCGAGGCGTACGGTCCGATCCAACATAAAAGTAAACTGTGCACTGCCAGAGGGTCGAATGGCGCGAACCATAAATGCATCTTTAACCAGCCGAGGCGATCGACCCGCTCCCATGAGAGTAGTAAAATTTAATACCCCGCTCGCGAATCATACGTGCGACGTGGTCAAATATAATTTAAGGGATTTTCCCGCTCGCGAATCATACATGCGACGTGGTCAATTATAGATTTCTTAAGTTATTACAATATTTATCATTTCTTTTCGAAAACACAAAGTTTAATGGAAACTCTTAAAATCTCAAATTCCTCAATTCAAATTTCTTTCAACCCAATTATTACGCAACCTTAATCTTGTTTCTTCTAAAAACAAACAATAAACATAAATTAACAACAATATCAATCAAGGCATGATGTAAGCTTAAAACTACCCGGACACAGGCATAGCTAGTAGCTACGTACGAACTCTCGTCACCTCATGCATATGTAGCCCCATCAAATAGAAGCACATATTTAATTATTTCACCTATGCGGTTAATTCCCTCTTACAAGGTTAGAAAGGAGACTCACCTCACTCCGAAGTTCCATAACCGGCTTCCCAAGCCCTTCCCACGACTCAAATCGATGCACCACGCTCCAAAAACTAGCCAAATAATGGGCAAACCAATGAAAATGTACCCGAATACTTATAGCAATTCAATTTATGTAAATTCCCAACTCCGTTGGAAAAGTTGACAAAATCGCCCTGGGCCCAAGTGCCCGGATTCCGAAATGTTTCGAAGATAAAGTTTACCCATAACCTCAAGAGCTCAAATATATAATTTACTCTCAATTTCATGCCCAAATTCGTGGTAAAAATCCAAAACATCAATTTCTAGGTCTTTCCACCAAACCCCCAAATTTCTACTAATTTCCATGTTAAAATCTATATATAGTCAATGTATTTAGCTCATAATAGGTGGGAGTCACTTACCTTGACATAGATGATGAAGATGGAGCTCCAAAATCGCTCCAAGACCGGCTCCCATGGAGGAAAATGAAATGAAAATGGCCAAGATCCCGTTTAAAACAACTCTCTGCCCAGAAAATCCTTCTTCGCGAACGCGGAAATACCCTCGCGATCGCGAAGGCCAATCTTGCACACCTCAATATTTCCCCTTCGCGTTCGCGGTCCCACATCCACGTTTGCGAAGGCTTAGCACTTCCAGTCCTGCTCCCTTCCCTGTTCGCGTTCGCGAGCACTACGTTGCGTTCGCGTAAGCTTAACCAGCCCTTGCTTCGCGTTCGCGTCCTCTGCCTCGCGTTAGGGAAGGCCAAGCTAGTAGCCCCAAATATTTCCTCTTCGTGAACGCGGGACTTCCTTCGCGTTCGCGAAGAAGGAAACTAGACACCAGCAATCAGCAGCAGCTTTTCATCCAAATTTCATCCGAAACCACCCCGAAACACACCCAAGGCCCCCGAGACCCCATCCAATCACACCAATCAGTCCCATAACATAACATGGACCAGCTCGAGGCCTCAATCACATCAAACAACACTAAAACCATGAATCGCACTCCAATTCAAGCTTATTGAACTTTAGAATTTCAAACTTCTACTGTCGATGCCGAAACCTATCAAATCACGTCCGATTGACCTCAAATTTTGCACACAAGTCATATTCGACATAACAGACCTACTCTAACTTCCAGAATCGGAATCCGACCGGGGGTATCAAAAATTCCACTTCCGATCAAACTTCTCAAAAACCTTCAAATTTCTAACTTCAGCCAAATGACTCCAAAATGACCTACGGACCTCCAAACTCACTTCCGATCACGCTCCCAATACCAGAATCACCATACAGAGCTATTCCCAGACTTGGAATCTCAAACAGACATCGTTACCACTGAAATGCACTTCATCCCAAATTTATGAAATTCACCCAAAAATGCTAACTTCCACAATAGGCGCCGAAACGCTCCCGTATCATCCAAAATCCGATCCGGACATATTCCCAAGTCCAAAATCATCATACGAACCTGCTGTAACCTTTAAATCTCAATTCTGAGGTCGTCTACTCAAAAATCGAATCTTAGTCAATTCTTCCAACTTAATGCTTTTGAAATGAGAATTTTCTTTCCAAATCCTATCCGAACTTCCCGAATTTCGATCCCGACCATACATACAAGTCATAATATCTGAAGTGAAGCTACTCATGGCCTCAAACCGCTGAACTACACGCTAGAGCTCAAAATGACCGTTCGAGTCGTTACAAAATAAATGTGTGGTAAATCAACTCGCCGGAGGGAACTTCATGAACGCGCCTTATGCCGAAGCTTGTGAAATTATTAATGAGATGGCAGATACCTAATCGGCATGGCAAAGTAGAGCCAATGTTCCGCAAGGTGACCCTATTGTCATTCACCTACATAAGGAGCTACATGATCATAGGCAAGCTATTGCCGAGTTGACAACCACAATGAACCAATTGGCTAAAGCTCAGCTTCAACAAGTTCAAGGGCCGAAACAAGTGAATGTGATGGATGGTGTAAATATGAGGATGAACAAGAGACAGCAATAAGGTCAACAAATGCAAAACCGTCCGGAACAATTCATGCAAGATGATAGTGGTTATGATGAAGGTGATTCGTTCAATGAGCAAGAAGAAGAAGTTCAATATGTCAACAGTTATCAAGGTCAAAGAAACAATGCTCAAGGACAAAATCAACAACAATGGAGGTCACAAGGAAACCAAGGTAATTGGAACAACCAAAGCCACCAAGGCAATTGGAGTGGTGGCAATCATAATCAAGGCAATTGGAACAATCAAGAAAATCAAAGAAATTGGAGAAATAAAGGCAATTGGAATTTTCAAAGCAATTGGGTGGCAACAATCAAAGCAATTGGGGAGGAAATAACCAAGGAGGGTGGAACAACAACAACAACAACAACAACCGAGGGTCGGGTTTGCAAAGGCCCCCGATATTTTGACAACCAAGCAGTCCACCTCCCTATCCTTCTCAAGGCCCGAGATCTTCCACTAATGAGATGTGTAGAATTGAAAACATGTTTAAACAGATGATGGAGAAGAATGCCGACTCTGATGCTCAACTAGCATCGCACAACACTTCTATTCGCAATTTGGAGGTACAATTGGGCCAAATCTTGCAACCATTGAACACTTGTCCTAAGGGGGAACTACCCAGTGATATGATGGTGAACCCATAGGGCGGGAACAACACGGGACATGCTATGGCAGTGACTACGAGAAGTGGAAAAGATGGAGATGCAAACACCTCAAACCAAAGAAGAATTGTGGATGATGATGTTGTGGTCGAAGAAGATGAAACTCCAAGCAATGTGGTTCAAGCTAATGAAGAAGTGAGAATTGATATTGATGAGAGTGCGGAGGACACGCAACAAAAAGTGAACCCGTCTAGGGAACATGTGATTGACATGCCGGAACCGGTAGTGTTAAAGGCCAAGGCACCAATGCCAATGCCTCCTCCTCTTTACCCTCAAAGGCTTGCAAAACAAAACAGTGAGAACCAATTCAAAAAGTTTATTGATATGATGAAGGGTTTGTCTATTAATGTGCCGTTGGTTGAAGCCTTGGAACAAATGCTGGGATATGCAAAATTCATGAAGGATTTGGTAACCAAGAAAAGATCGATGAATTGTGAAACAATTAAGATGACACATCAAGTGAGTGCTATTGTGCACTCAATGGCTCCTAAGTTGGAAGATCCAAGTGCTTTCACAATCCCTTGCACTATTGAGAGTGCCGACTTTGCCAAAGAATTATGTGATCTTGGGGCGAGTATCAACTTGATGCCCTATTCGGTGTTCGAAACTTTAGGAATTGGGAAACCAAGACCCACATCCATGAGGTTGCAAATAGTGGATCGAACAATTAAGAGGCCTTTGGTATTATTGATGATGTGATGGTTCGAGTTGACAAGTTCATCCTCCCGGCGGACTTTGTGATTCTTGATTGTGAAGTGGACTATGATGTGCCTATAATTTTGGGCAGACCTTTCCTTACTACGGGGAAGGCTCTTGTTGATGTGGAAGCTGGTGATCTCACCTTCCGGGTGGGTGACGAAAAGGTGGTCTTCCATGTGTGAAAATTTATGAGGCAACCGAATGGTAATGAAGTGTGTTCGTTCGTGGATTTGGTCACCGACATGATTGTATTTGATGCTAATGCCACCATGAATGTTGAGGATAATTTGGAAGCCATTTTACTCAATCTTGATGATGTTGAGGAGAAAGAAGGCGATGTGGAGTGTGTGAATGCATTACATGGCATGGGGTCGTACACTTATGAGCCTCGCAAGCTATCTTTGGATCTTGAAAATCGGAAGACTCCTCCAACAAAGAGCTTGATCGAGGAGCCTCCCACTTTGGAGTTAAAGCCATTGCCTCTACATCTCATGTATGAATTCCTTGGCCCTTCTTCAACTTTACCGGTTATTCTTTACTCTTCTTTGACAAACATGCAGGTAGATTCCACATTGGAGGTGCTACAAAGGAGGGAAAGAGAAATCAGTTGGACATTGGCGGATATCCGGGGCATAAGCCCCGCCTTTTATATGCATTAAAGATTATTTTGGAGAAGGGGGCCAAACCCTCTATTGAACATCAAATAAGGCTAAATGAAGCAATGCAAGAGGTGGTGAAGGAGGAGATTATCAAGTGGTTGGATGCCGGGATTGTGTACCCCATCTCCGATAGCTTGTGGACCTCGCCGGTGCAATGTGTCCCAAAGAAAGGGGGCATGACTGTGGTAACAAATGACAAGAATGAATTGATCCCTACAAGAACTGTCACTGGGTGGATGCATGGGCTATAGGAAGCTCAACAAAGTCACTCAGAAAGATCATTTCCCACTTCCATTTCTTGATCAAATGCTTGATAGGTTGGCCGGACGTGCTTTTTATTGTTTCCTTGATGGATACTCCGCTACAATCAACTTCTTACTGCTCCTAAGGACCAAGAGAAGACCACTTTCACTTATCCCTATGGTACTTTCACATTCTCGTGGATGCCATTTGGTTTGTGTAATGCACCGGCAACTCTTCAATGGTGTATGATGGCTATTTTCACCGACATCGTGGAGGATATTCTTGAGGTCTTTATGGATGATTTTTCTATGGTTGGAAATTCTTTTGAAGATTGTTTGAACAATTGGATAGGGTATTTTCTAGATGTGAGGAGACAAATTTGGTGTTGAACTAGGAGAAGTGTCACTTCATGGTCGAGGAAGGCATTGTCCTTGGCCACAAAATTTCAAGGAATGATATTGAGGTAGACAAAGCTAAAATTGAGGTGATCTCCAAACTCCCTCCCCTACTTCTGTGAAGGGAGTGAGGAGCTTCTTGGGTCATGCAGGTTTTTATCGCCGATTCATCAAGGACTTTTCCAAGGTGGTAAACCCTTTATTTAATCTTTTGGAGAAGGATGCCAAGTTCCATTTCAATGAAGATTGTATGAAGGCATTCGAATTTCTTAAGTTCAAGTTGTCTACTACTCTTATTATTACTGCACCAGATTGGAGCTTGCCTTTTGAACTCATGTGTGATGCTAGTGATGTGGCGGTTGGAGCGGTGTTGGGGAAAAGAATCAATAAAATCTTCCATCCGGTCTACTATGCTAGCAAGACCATGAATGATGCCCAAGTCAACTACACAGTGACTGAAGAGGAGCTTCTTGCTATTGTTTTTGCTATGGAGAAGTTTCGGCCGTATTTGTTGGGTACTAAGGTAATTGTTCACACCGACCATGCGACGCTTCGATATTTGATGAACAAGAAATATTCTAAGGCAAGGTTGATGCGGTGGGTGCTACTATTGCTAGAGTTTGATCTAGAGATTCAAGACCGCAAGGGTAGTGAAAATCAAGTGGCGGACCACTTGTTCCGATTTGAGGAAGAGGGGAGGCCATATGACGGCCTTGAGATCAATGATTCCTTCCCCGGCAAGCAATTGTTAGGCGTTTCAATGACTAGGATGCCATGGTTTGCCAATCTAGCCAATTATCTTGTGAGCGGCATTGTACCGAATGAGTTCTCTTTAAACCAAAGGAAGAAGCTCAAACAGGGTGGCTTGGACTATTTGGATGAGCTGTATCTTTTCCAGATATATACCAATGGTGTGATCCGAAGATGTGTGCCGGAGGAAAAACAAATGGGAATTCTTGAGGCTTGCCACTCTTCACCGTTTGGTGGTCACCAGGGTGGAGCTAGAATGGCTACAAAAGTGTTGAGTTGTGGATTCTATTGGCCTACTCTCTACAAGGATGCTAGTGATCTTGTCAAGCGTTGTGATGAATGCCAAAGGGCCGGTGGGATTTCTAAGAAGAATGAGATGCCCCTCACCACCATCTTGGAGATTGATATCTTTGATGTTTGGGATATTAATTTCATGGGACCGTTCGTGAGCACTTGTGGGAACACTTATATTTTGGTAGATGTGGACTATGTGTCGAAATGGGTTGAAGCCGTGGCTTTACCCAACAACGAAGCTTGAAGTGTGGTGGCATTCTTGAAAAAGAACATCTTCACAAGGTTTGGTACCCCAAGGGCCATTATTAGTGATGGGGGTTCGCATTTTTGCAACCGGGCTTTTGATACTTTACTCATAAGGTATGGTGTCACTCACAAAGTCTCAACCCCCTACCATCCTCAAGCAAGCGGACAAGTTGAAGTCTCCAACCGGGAGATCAATAGTATTTTGTCAAAGACTTTGAATGTCAACCGGATGGATTGGTCAAGAAAACTTGATGATGCTCTTTGGGCTTATAGGAAGGCCTACAAGATGCCGATTGGGATGTCTCCATATCGATTGGTGGTTGGGAATGCGTGTCATCTTCCGGTTGAACTTGAGCATAAGGCCATGTGGGCATTGAAGAAGCTTAATCTTGAACGGGATGTTGCTGCAAATCTAAGAGTAGCACAACTGAATGAGCTTGATGAATTCCGGTATCATGCCTACACCAGTTTGTCCCTTTACAAGGAGAAGATGAAGTACCTCCATGACAAGTACATCCACAACAAGGAGTTTAAAGAGGGTGATATTGTGCTTTTTTTTAATTCCCGGTTACGGATGTTTCCGGGCAAGTTGAAATTAAAAATGGAGTGGCCCTTTGAAGTGGTGAATGTGACCCCCTTTAGTGCTCTAGATTTGAAAAATAAGAAAAATGAGGTATTTAGAGTCAATGGGCACCGGGTTAAACATTATCTTGGCAAGGTTGACGATGGACACATTGTGGAAGTTCTACATTTCAAATGATTGGTAATTTGCGTCGTTCCACGGCATTAAATCAGGCGTTCTTGGGAGGCAACCCATGTATTTATTTTTCTTTTTCTTGTCTTTTTTCTTTAGATTAGGATATTTCGGGTTTATCCGCTCTCAAATAGGATATATAGAGTTCATCCGCCCTTGAATAGGATATATCGAGTCTATCCGCCCTCAAATAGGATAAATCGGGTTTATCCACCCTCAAATAGGATATATCGGGTTTATCCGCCCTCAAATAGGATATATCGGGTCTATCCGCCCTCAAATAGGATGTATCGGGTCCATCCGCCTTCAAATAGGATATTTTGGGTTACCCACCCTCTAATGGAACATATCAGGGTAGTACACCTTCCAATAGGACATATCATGGTCGTCCGCCATCAAATAGGACATACAAGCTAATCCTCATTCAAATAGGACATTCATTTATTTCGACCCAAGTGGTCCCGCTTTCATAAGCATTGCCGAAACATATCATCTTTCATAAGTCAAATGTAGTTATTTTTCATAAGCTAAATTTTCATATGGCATTTCCGATCATGAAATATATCACCATGAAATTAATTTTTATATGTTTGCGCAATAAATTCGCATTTCTCATGAATTAACGCCTAAATATTATTTTCATAAGATTATTTTTTATGGCATATTGCATCTTATTTCCTAACGAATTTTCTTAGCATTGTTAAGCTCTGCAAGAAATATAGCGCAACGTGGAACAATATCTTAGCAGTGAACTGGGGAGTTTGTTGGGGAAGAATACCAAACTCTCCAACAAAGGTCAAGGATCTACTTCGAACTCCGCTCGGCTCGACTCTCAAAATTCATAATCAAATTCTTATTTCAAACATCTTTCTTTCAATCATGGTACCCCCTGTCTCTATGATTTGACACTGGTCAGCATTTTTAGGATCCGCAACAATCATTAAATCCTACTCCGTAATTCCATAAGTATCGAACTACATATGGCCCGATTCTCGTGAAACCCGAGATATGTAGGCAACTCGAAATCGGGGTGCGGCCATAACTTTTCCGTAAAATCTCTATAACCTCTTCAATCCATCCAAAATCCATACTTGTTGGTCGAAACAAAATTGGCTACTATGTCAATTTCTTTGTCCGAAAACTTTTACATCGTCTCCGGTCAAAGAGGGGCAGCTGTTGGCATCCAATTTTGTCCTCCTTTATTTAAATTTCTTTGGCCTTCTAAGTTTACTAATAAATTAATTACCTTATTTTTCTATTTTTTTTATCACAATGGATACTATATTTACAACAATAACAACAACAATGAATACTATATTTATTCCCATAATTTTATTACTACATTATTAAAAGAGGTTTGCAGTATCAATTAATAAGCTTAGAAGCCCAAAGAAGTTTTACAAGGAAGAAATTCTAATACAAACAAATGTTTCATTTTTTTTTGAAAATTTCAGTTCTTTAGCCAACTGAGCAAGGCCCAAAATGACAAATAGAGCAGCCCATTTAACACCCTTTTGCAGCCCAAGAACCTAAAAATAATTAGGGTTCCCACTCTCTCTTCTCTAATGCTACTGACCCCTTTCCTTATCCCCTTATCCATTTTCAGAAATCTTCCAAGCTCTTACATCCTTCAAGCAGACAAACGTCGCACCATTTTTGCGCAAAAAGACTGCAGCCTCGCCAATTCGGGTAAGGACTAAAATGAATCATGCCATTTTGACCAAATCACGTGAAGCCTGCAAAATCCAGCCAAGAAACATCCAACGTTCAATTTCAAATGTTCTACTTTGATCAAGAATCAAAATAAAAAAATCAAATTCATTCTTCAAAACCCGCCCAAATTTACCGTTGGGAGAACCCAATTTTTCATCTATAAATATTCTCTTCTACCTTCTGTCAAAGACCATGCTTCAGCCGCCGCTAAAACACTACTATTCTTCTTACTCGTACTATTGTTCTTGTCCCTTTGAAACTTTAAGAAAACACTTTAATCTTTTATTTTCTGTCCCGATATACTTTAGCCGTGATAGAGGTGTTCGAATCTGTTCATAACGAGAGAGTAGATTCGTGGCCAAAGCTGACCTCGTTTACAATTCAAAGAATGTTGATTTGCTTCTCTGGTCCTGTGCATTTAGATGTCATTGTCGTGCCCCCTTTTTCCTTGCGGAGTTCGGGTTTTGACATCTCTTTTGGGACAACTCATTTCCTTTTGGGAATTGGGTATTTGAATTTGAAGAGTCGCCAGCTAACGGATTTAAGGTGCGTTTGGGAACCTAAAGCAAATAACTCATAAAAATCGATTTGCATTACCAGAGAGTGGGTAAGGGCTCGAAATAACCTTGAGGGGAAGGTGTTAGGCACCCCTCGTGGTCCACAACGGTGGGTCCCAGCCAAACTCGAATTAGTTGAATTAGTCTTATAAGCAAACAAAGCAATTTGGACAAGTAGATATTTCGTTTTAAACAAGGAGTAAAGGGGGTCCTAAGTTTTTTATCCTATAGGATCACTTCTGTGCAATACTTGGTAATCATCCCCAATTTGAGGTGCTACACATAGCATTAGCGCACAGGTCATCATATCCTTTATTACCCAATTACCCTTCCCTTAGTGGTTATATAAGCGATTCTAATTAAACCTACTCTATACGTGCATTACCCGTCCCTTACTTATGGCCCTGGAGGTGTTTATGACTTCTAATTAAGCTGGGTCTAGACCTTCCTATAGTGCTTAAAGGAGAAAAATCTAAGCGACAAACAAAACACATAGGACTGTAGATAAAGGGAACAGTTAAAGGCTCACGTTTACCTCCACAAATAAGTAGGCAATTGCACGTCTCAAACAACAGTATTTCAGATACTTTAAAAGTCCTATAGCAGGATATCTAGGTGAGCACAAATCAGAACATATGCAGTGTTTTTATTAAAGCGAGGCAGAAGGTACTTAATCAGTTTGCCTACTGATTTTAGGACTTCCTGAATCTGGGCATTTCACAAACAGTCAAACAAAGCACAGTTTTTATAATTTTAAGATTTTAGTCGTCCTACAGGCTTGCCTAGGCGAGGATCAGAGATGCCCTATGAACATGATATCTAATCGTTAATCAGAACTGCGATAAACTAGTAAATAATTTTAAGCAGGCAGTTTGGTTCATTAGGTCCTATAGGCATGCTGTCTAGGTATAGAAACTGATTTAAAACTTATAGGCATGGCATCTAACTACAGAAATTGATTTGAAAACCTTATAGACGTGGTATCTAAATGCAGAAGTTGATTCGAACCTTATTTGCATGCAGAAACTGATTTAAACCTTATTTGCATGGTATCTAGAATGCAGGACTGATATTAAACTTATAGACATGGTATATAAATTCACATAAGTGAACAAACATCGTAGCAACCTATATGCATAGTTTCTAAATGCAGGAACTGATTTTAAACTCTATAGGCATGGTATCTAAAGGCGCGGAAGTAAACAAACATCGCAGCAACCTATAGGCATAGTCTCTAAATGCAGAAACTTATTTTAAACTCTATAGGCATGGTGTCTACCCGTTCGCAACAAAATACATATAAGAATCCCTCCCAGTTTTACTAATATCTCCAATATCTGTTTACAAAGAAATAATTATAACAAACCAAACATAAATATTGAATTACAGAAGTGAGACTGCTAAAACTATAGGGAGCCTGAATAGGCCCAAACAGTAAACCTGAAAAGCCAGGCCTTCTACCAAGTATGCAGTACCCTAACAACTCATAGTATCCAAAAGAGTATTCTGGTGCGTCAAAGTTCCCAAGGGCCTCAGGGAACCCGGGCAATGCTCACACCCAAACTCTCTTTAAAGAGAAACAGTTTTTGTGCAGTGTGGAAGGGCCAACCCCAGTGTGTCAGAGTTCAGAGGAGTCTCATGGACTCCTAAGCAGTGCTCACACTGGAGGGGCAAGATCCTAGATATTCTAAGAGTAGTAGTGGAAGGTAGTGCTTGAAAGTTTAGAAATAGTTTTAAGAAAACAGTTTAGAAGTAAAATAGTCCAGAAGTAAAACAGTTCAGGGGTGAAAGCAGTTTAGGAGTAAAAAAATAGTTAGAAGTATTCTGAAACAAAGGGTCTCAGCAGTAACATAGTCACAAAGCAAAGGCCCATATTGCCCAAATTTAACAGAAGGAGCTTAGCCCTAAACTCCATCAATCAACAACAGATAGGATCAATTAGTTTAACAAGGTTTCTCATGGTCTTAATCCCTTAACTATTACTAGGTTAACATACAGGCATGTATCAATCACAGGACATCATGCTAGGATCAGACAACCACACAGAAAAGCAAGCAGAGTTGAGGGCATAGAGACCCTAACTTAATCAGAAGTTTGTTAAGGATGAGCACTTAGAACAGGGCAAGTAGGCATAGGTCTAATGGCATAGAGGCAGACATGTAGACATGTAGACATGTTGAAAACAGGAAAACACATAGGTCTAGTTAATAGAAGCAGGCATGCTGACATGCTGGAAATAGAAACCCTCTTGGTCTAATCATATGTAAGTAGGCATGCTGATTAAGAGTATTAACATGAAGCACATAGGTCTAGTTAAAAATAGGCAGGCTGATAACAAAGAACATACTGATTTAATAACATGAAAGTAGACATGCTGAGAACAGGAAGTACACAAGTTAAATCATACAGAGGTTTGAATGATAGTAGAGTGGAGGCATACCAGTTGAGGATTTGGTAATAGAAGAGTGAAGCAAATAGGATTCCAGGATCTAGCCTTGGCTTTCAGCCGGCTAGACAATGCGACAAACAAATAGTAGACGATTATAATAGAGAGTAGGAACTGTTAGGTGTGTTTTTTCCTATGTCTCTGTGTGTGTGTTAAAGAAAAGGCATAAAGCTTATATAGCATTCAGTAGAGTATAGTCAATAAGGTAAAACGGTTCAAAGGCTTGCAAATAAGGCAAGAAAATAATCAGTCAATCAATTAGGCATGACAGGGCCAATCAATAAGCAAAAATCATGGGATTGTATCCAAAATAACTTGGAATTGAGGTCTAAATAAGGCAAATGGTAAATCTGAAAGCCAATTAGAGTCAGAACACTGAAAATCCAGCAAGCAACAAGGCAATTAATCACACATATAAGGTAACACAAGTAAATAGAGACTAATTAAGGTTGGTAAGATAGTCACCCCACAAATAAAGCTTAATAGGAACAATTAAGGCAAGTAGTGTCAATTAAGAGTCCCAAAATAAGGAAAGCAGACAAAATTACAGTAAATAATCATCTCAGTAAAACAAAACCCTTTCAAACCCTAGACAGTTTGGTTAATCATTCAATTATTCAAAAAATAATGGGAAAATATTGAAGCGAGTAATGAAGCAATCAAACAAACTAAGACTGGAATACAGTTATGAAAGAAATCATTGGAAAAAGGTTAATCAAACACATAGGAGATTTAGAAAAAGTTTCGCAAAAATAGACGAGGTGAAAACCCCAGTTATTAGGAACATAAGGATCGATTGACAGTAAGGAAGGCAAAAAAAAACCTTTAAAGAAAAATGCTACAGGAACTCGAAACCACTTCAGATCTACAACAAATAATAAAGAATCAAAACCCTAATTTGGAGGAACATTAAAATCAGTTGATGATAAAGAGAACATAATTTTTTTTAAAAGAAGACTACCATATAAACTCGAAAACGTTTCAAATCTACAAGGATCTGAACAGATTCAAAGTGTAAGAGATGAGGGTTTTGAGAAAGTTACAGAGATAAAAGAAAATCTGGTTTGGAACTAGAGATTCGAGCCCTAAACATAAGATAATAGTACTCACAAATGGAGATGGTCATAGGTGGATTTTACACGGTTTCGAACAAAATATGGGTTGGATCTCTTCGATACCTTCATGAAACAACAAAATCGAACAACCACAAGAGGTAAGAGGCCGGTAGGGGCCTCAAATCACTAGGGAACCCCATGGAAAAGGTAATAATCGAAGGGTTTGGGGTAGATTTAGGTGACGACGCAAGGGTTAGGGTTAGTTTCAGAGAGAACCGGAGAAGAAGGGGGATTCAAGGGCGGCTATCTTTGGATAATGGCTAGGGTTAGGGGGTCGTTTGGGTTGAAAAAGAAAGGGGGAATGGGGGCCATTGATCTCAGAGATCAACAGCCAAGATTAGAAGGGGTTTGGGTCGGGTAGGGGTCTTTGGGTTTTGTGCTGGGGTGGTTTGGGCTTAGGCTAAATTATATTGGGCTGGGGAAGGTCCGATTTTGGGTATAATGACGGGCTATTTGTTAAATACCCAGTTTACTAAATAAAAAATAAAATTTAAAAATAGCTAATTAAATGATAAAAAATGATTTTTATGCATGAAGGTGATTTAAAATAATTACTTAATATTATAAAAATATAAAAAGTTATTTTCTGTATAGATAATGTAGTTATGCATATATGTGGGCCATTATTGCAACATATGCAATTATAGTCTTAAAAATGTAAATGCAATTGTATAAAATGCAATTAAAATATTTGAACACTTATATGAGCCTAAATGATGAATTTAGATGATTAAATCATCATAAAATAATATGAGGGATAATTTTGAACATTTATGTAATTAAAAATGCAGAAATAAATAGATTTAAGGCCTTTAAAATTATAGAAAAAATTGTAAAAACATTTATGCATGTTTGTAATTGTATGCAAAATATTTTGAAAGTATGCATGCACATTTTAAAATATATGAGGGAAAAATTGGGTATCAACAGCTGCCCCTCTTTACCCGGAAAGGATGAAAGAGTTTTCGGGTAAAGAATGATGACCGATTTTGACCGAATGGGTTTCTTGAAAAATAGAGGCCGACCCGTGGTCACTGAGTTGCCTACATATCCTTGGTATTACAGGAATCAGGCCACGTGTAGTTCTGGACACAACGGTGAATGAAACCGATGGAGTTGTTATAGGAATGGTACCAAGTTCAGCAGAGGTTCTTTGTGAAGGGCAGAGTCTGGGGGTATAATGGATGTGTTATAGGGCCGATATCTAAATGGTCATTGAGTAAGGTGGATAATTGAAGGGAATCGGTTATAATGGCAAAGTAAAAATGGTATGAGCGGAAACCGCAGTGAAGGTTGCTCCTGTTTGAAGAACGATTACCTCCTGGATTACCTGCAAAACTTAAAATACGATACATGCAAGTATATAGGTGACTGCAAGAATTTAAACGTGATGCAGATTCCCTTTTGACCATGAAAGATTGTCTTTGGATAGTGTAGATGATGTCCTTAGACTATGACGTCCTGAGCCATAAATTGTGAGATGAGGGATTCGCAGGCCATGAAATGATGTTCTCGGGCCATGGGGATGGCGCCTCTGAACCATGATGCCTTTGAATAATGATGCGCAAGTATTGAGAGATCATCAGGCCATGACATGGTGTCTTCAGGCTATGAGGATGATGCCTTCGGACTATGACGCCTTTGGACAGGTTGGCTATACGTCAGCCCATGAAGTGCAGAGATATGATACTGAATGTGATAGCAAGATAGAGCTTAGTCTTGTGCGGAGTTTAGGGGGCAGAGCTTAGCCCGAGGGAAGAAGATAGTGCCAAGTTTAGGATAGAGCAACATTTATGCAGGGAGGGACAATGCTTAGTCCCGAGAAGGCAGTGCTTAGCCTTATGCAAATATGGAGGCAGGGCTTAGCCTCATGCGAGATTGGAGACAGAGCTTAGTCTCATGCAAAGAGAAGGTAATGCTTAGCTTTATATAAAAATGGAGGCAGGGCCTAGCCTCATGCAGAGAGAAGGCAATTCTTAGCCTTATGCAACAAGGGAGGCAAGGTTTAGCCTCATGCAAGAGAAGGCAATGCTTAACCTAATGCAAATATGGAGGCAGGGCTTAGCCTCATGCAAGATTTGAGACAAGGCTTAGTCTCATGCAAAGAGAAGGCAATGCTTAGCCTTATGCAAATGTGGAGGCATGGCTTAGCCTTATGCAGAGAGAAGACAATGCTTAGCCTTATGCAAGATTTGAGACAGGGCTTAGTCTCATGCAAAGAGAAGGCAGTGCTTAGCCTTATGCAAGAAGAGAGGCAGGGCTTAGCCTCATGCAAGATTTGAGACAAGGCTTAGTCTCATGCAAAGAGAAGGAAGTGCTTAGCCTTATGCAAATATGGAGGCAAGGCTTAGCCTCATGCAATATATGAGAGAAGGCTTAGTCTCGTGCAAAGAGAATGCAATGCTTAGCCTTATGCAGTGAACAGGCAGCAAATAGGAGTAGAATGTTTCTTAGTTGGAGATATATTTGCGTCTGGTGGCTTGATTATTAGTGACTTTGATATGCGAATGTTTGCGAATACTTCCGTTATGTTCACCATACCTGCATCCAAGGAAAAATTGTAAGTTTTGTAAGGGGAGGTTGGTTCGTGCCTTCGTCTGCTGGCTTTGCTCCGCTCCATTCTGGAGGCCTTATTTGAGTTGCCCTGGGTAACGCCTGGCTGTTATGAAAATAGAGTTTTCGAAAATATGCATTAATTGATAAAAACGGAGTTATTTTTAGAAAATATAGTGAAATATCAAGTAATTTTAAATGAACTAGTGAGTGTAACACATTTCAGAGACATTGCAGCTTCCTTGTGTTAGAATTTTAAGGGTCGTCCTCAAAATTCTTCCCCAGTTTAGTAAATGATCCTTTGTTGTTTGCGTGCGATGAAACTTGCTGAACCCTCTCCAGAATTTTTAGAATCCTTCTCAAAATTCTGCCCCAGTTTCTTAATCGATTTTTGATTGTCTGACATATGATGGCGTTGGCTGGACTTGCTCCGGAATTTTGAGGTTCCTCCTCAAAATTCTGCACCAATTTCTGGTGCTGGAGGACAAGGATTTTATTATGATATGACCGAACCCATAGGGCTGCCTACGTATCCCCTCTTAAACGGGAATCAGGTCAAGCGTAGTTCAGTTATATCATATGAAGGAATGTAAATAGTCTAGACATAGTATCTCTTGATTGCGTCTGAATTGATTGGTTTTGGCCAGAATTCTCCGTCCATTTTTGCAAGTATGAGTGCTCCTCCTGTCAGCACCCGGTGAACCATGTAAGGCCCTTGCCAGTTGGGAGAGAATTTCCCTTTGGCTTCATTTTGATGCGGGAAGATCTTCTTCAGCACCAACTGTCCCCGTGCAAATTGTCTTGTTTTGACCCTTTTGTTGAAAGCTCTGGACATTCTATTCTGATAGAGATGACCGTGACATACTGCATTCATTCTTTTTCTGTCTATGAGGGCTAGTTGCTCATAGTGGCTGCTTATCCATTCTGCATCGCTGAGTTCGGCTTCCTGTATGATCCTTGAAGAGGAATTTCTACCTTGGCTGGAATGGTAGCTTTGGTACCATAAACTAGTAAATAGGGGGTTGCCCCAATAGGGCGAAGGGTAACTTCTCGCTCCATTGTATGTGGTTTTCTACCATCTTCCTTAGTATCTTCTTGATGTTCTTGTTGGTAGCTTCCACAACTCCATTCATTTGAGGCCTGTATGCTGTAAAGTTTTTGTGTTTGATTTTGAAGGTTTCACACATGGCTTTCATCATGTGACGGTTGAGATTGGCGGCATTTTCAGTGATAATGGACTCAGGAACTCCGAATCGGCAAACAATACGATCCTTGACAAAGTCCGCGACAACTTTCTTGGTTAAAACTTTGTAAGATGCGGCCTCTCCCCATTATATGAAATAGTCGATGGCCACCAAAATGAACCGGCGCCCGTTTGAAGTAGTGGGCTCGATCGGACCGATGGCATCCATTCCCCAGGCAGCAAAAGGCCAAGGGGCACTTGTTGCATTGAGCTCGTTTGGTGGTACCCTTATCATGTCTGCATGTACCTGGCACTGTGGCATTTCTGTACGTACCGGAAGCAATCTGTTTCAATGGTCATCCAAAAGTATCCGGCTCTGAGTATTTTCTTGGATAGGACAAAGCCATTCATATGTGGTCCACAAGTTCCGGCTTGTACCTCCTTGAGCAGTCTAGAAGTTTCCTTTGCGTCAACACACCTTAACAACCTCAAATCGGGAGTTCTTCTATATAGGGTCCCTTCGCTTTGGAAGAAGTGATTGGATAGCCTCCGCAGCGTGCATTTCTGAGTATGGTTTTCCTGCTTTGGATATTCTCCTCTCACCAAATATTCTTTGAGGTCGTGGAACCAAGGTTTTCCATCCATTTTTTCTTCAACATGAGCACACTAAGCCGGTTGATCGTGGATCCTCACCGTGACGGGATCAATGAAATTCTTATCTGGATGTTGTATCATTGATGACAAAGTGGCCAGTGCATCTACGAACTCATTTTGAATTCTGGGTACATGTTTGAATTCTATCTTTGTGAATCTTTTCATCAATTCCTGCACGTGATACAAGTATCGTAGTATCTTAGTATTCTTTGTTGCCCATTCCCCTTGAACCTGATGAACCAGATGATCCGAATTACCGATTACCAGTAGCTCTTGTATATTCATATCGATGGCCAGATTGATCCCCATGATGCAAGCCTCGTATTCTTCCATGTTGTTGGTGCATGGAAACCTAAGCTTCGCGAATACAGGGTAGTGTTGACCTGTTTCTGATACCAAAACTACTCCGATGCCCACTCCTTTGTAGTTTGCAGCCCCATCGAAGAACATTCTCCAACCGTCGTAAGCTTCAACAATGTCCTCTCCTACGAATGATATTTCTTCATCATGAAAATACATTTTCAAGGTTTCGTATTCTCCTCCCACAGTATTTTCAGCAAGATGGTCTGCTAATACTTGTCCTTTGACCGCCTTCTGAGTTACATAGACGATATCGAACTCACTTAATAATATCTTCCACTTGGCTAACTTCCCGATTGGCGTGGGCTTCTGAAATATGTATTTCAGAGGGTCCATCCTTGATATGAGGTATGTGGTATAGGCACAAAAGTAATGCCTCAATTTCTGAGCTGTCTAGGTCAAAGCAAAGCAAGTGTGCTCTAGCAGGGAGTATCGTGCTTCATAAGGTGTGAACTTCTTACTCAAGTAGTATATGGCTTGCTCCTTGCTTCCTGTCTCGTCATGTTGTCCCAAAACATATCCGAAAGCTTCATCTAATACAGATAGATAGAGAAGTAAAGGTCTCCCAAGTTCTAGAGGGACTAGGACTGGCGGAGTGGACAGGTATTCCTTCATTTGTCAAAAGCCTTCTGACAATCCTCGGTCTAACTCGTTTCAGCATCTTTCCTCAACATTTTGAAGATGGGTTAACATATAACTATGGACAGTGCTATGAAGCGGCTGATGTAGTTGAGACGTCCTAGGAAGCTCTTCACGTCCTTCATGCTCTTTGGTGGCGATAATTCTTGAATAGCCGTAACTTTGGATTTGACGATGATGTCGTCAACATACACCTCTATTTCCTTATGTATCATATCATGGAAGATGGTTGTCATGGCTCTCATGTAAGTAGCCCTATCGTTCTTTAGACCAAATGGCATCATCTTGTAGTAGTATACCCCCCACGGTGTGATGAAAGCTATTTTCTCTGCGTCTTCTTTATCCATCCAGATCTGGTGATAACCCGCGAAGCAATCTACAAAGGATTGGAGTTCATGCTTGGCGCAATTGTCGATCAGGATATGTATATTTGGTAGCGGAAAATCGTCCTTGGGACTTGCTCTGTTTAAATCTCAATAATCAACACACACCCTGACTTTCCCATCTTTCTTCGAAACTGGTACAATGTTGGCTAGCCAGATTGGGTACTCAACTACCCTGAGGATCTTAGCTTTGATTTGCTTAGTGACTTCCTCCTTGATTTTCATGGTCATATCTGGTTTGAACTTTCTGAGGTTCTGCTTTACTGGCGGACACATTGGATTGGTAGGCAACTTGTGAGCCACTATGGATGTGCTCAGACCGGTCATGTCATCATATGACCATGCAAAGATATCCTCGTATTCCTTCAAGAAATGAATGTACTCCTCCTTCTCCGACGGTGATAAGTGAATGCTTATGCGAGTTTCCTTGACGGTTTCGGCGTCTCCCAAATTTATTGCTTCGGTCTCATCCAGGTTGGACTTAGGTTTATTCTCAAAGTTCTCAACCTCCCTCACAATTTCCTCAGGTATTTCGTCCTCTTCTTCTGAGTCACTATCCTTATGTTGCGTTGTCTCATTGCATGTCACAGTGACCGGTTCATCAGGAAAAGTAATAATAATGTTGTAGAAAGAAAATGTGAAAGATAATAATGCATAATAAATAGTAATGCATTGATTAAATTTTGAAAATATCCAAAACAAGTATGGCTCGTTGAATCGAGCAATTATTTTGAAACAAAACGCGTTGTTAAAACAAACTTACTGAAAACATCTGAAATGCCTAGCATGGCTATAGAAATAAATTAGGCTAAATGCCAAGCTACCCAGGGACTCAGCGGGCTCGGGATGGTGTGGCAGTCCAATTGCTGAGAACAACTACCTTCTCCACGGTCTGAATGGTGAGGCCTTCTTCCTCCTCCTCCTCAATTATCGCGCTGCAATCCATATCCTCGTCCTCTAGGAACAAGTTCCCCAGCCCAACTAAGGCTTCTTCCTCTGCCGTTCCCCATATTGTATCAGCCTGGTGAAAAGTCTGACCCAGATATGGCACCAGTTGCTCGAGAGGGTAATAAGAACCACGCCATGGTGGCGACCAGTCTTGATATTCTTGCCAGGTGTATGGGTATCCTAGCCCAATAGTTGTGCCGTGACGTTTCAACTGCACTGGCTTGGTATTGCCCTGGAGTTCCTTTCCAAGCCCTTTGCCGGGTTCTTACCCAGACCATGCTAGTATGCTTTCTATCTTGTTACTTGATAATAGGTGAATTAGACTATAATTAGACCCTAAAGAACCACATTTTTGTATAGCTTTATGGTAAAAAGTGATAACCAAATGCTCTGATTAGTGCTTTTCATGCTTTGCAGGCTATATCCAATGAAAGAAGTCGATGGAGCACGTTTGGGATCAATTACGGAGAAAAGGAGGCCAATCATACAATACCACAAATTGCTCCAAGCGAAGGGACAAAACCAGAGCTGAACTTGGCCTGCCGCGGTCGGACTGTAACCGCGGTAGGACCGCGGAAGAACATTATTAAAGATTCAGAGGACCTCTTTGGCCGCGGTCCTGGCGTAACCGCGGTGGGACCGCGGTAGAACGCGGAAAAGCCAGGGACTAAAGTGTCAAGTCAGGAAAACTTGGTGTAAAACCCTTATAAGAAGTAGGAATTCGGCCACATTAGGGCAGATTTGTTTTGGAGATTACTTTTTCAAGAAACACAAGTGTGAGAGATCACCCAAAAACATCATAGTTCTTTATTTCTTCTTTTTCTTGCACTTTTCCATGATGAATATTTTCGTAGTTTATCTTTACGTTGTTATAAGTAGCTAAATACTTTAGTCTAAGGTTTTGATGGAACCTATTGAAGGATGAACTTCTTGACTATGTTCATATAGTTTGCCGGTTAATCTCTATTTGTTCAACTACGTGTTTATTGTAGTTAATTGACAGGATCCTCAATTAGCTGTGCCTATTTAGTGTGCATAACTCGGGAGAGAGTGCATATTTAGGTAATTGTTGAACAACACCACTCCCAGAGTATAAGAGGGATCTATAACTGCGGGTTTAAAGGCGGGATTAGGGATAACGAAGCCTTGGGTGCAATCTAAAGTGAGCTATAATAAACAAAGTCAGCTAGCGTATCTCGGGAGAGTGCGTCTAGTAAATTATTGCGATTACTCGGGAAAGATTTACGGTAAAAAGAGTGCTCATGATTGATAGAGATATTTTGGTGAATCTATATGAAACATAATCGGAATGGATTCCATCAATAGGGGAAATCACTACCTTAGAACCTTATCATTATTGTTTACAACCCAAGCATATTTAGTTTACAACTGTTTATTTACTTTCAATCTTAGTTAGTAGAAATACCATCAACTATTGTTTACAATGTTTGGGGAAGTTGATTATAAAGAATTTAGTGATTCCAACAAAGGTAATTGATAGGTTAATTCTCTGTGGGATTCGACTCTGGACTTGTAAACCGGATTATATTTGCAACGACCGCATTGTCCTTTTTATAAGGCATAGTTGGGGTGATCAAATTTACTCCACCATTTGTCTTTCTCAACTGCATTGACATGTTCAATGTGGTGATAAGTTTCCCCTCCAAGCCTTCTTCTATTCTCAATAACCGGGATAGTTTGGCTGGTATAAATGGGGTTACTCCCATCTCCGTGAATGACTACCTCCTGGTGGTCCCACTCAAACTTCACGGCCTGGTGTAGTGTGGAAGCCACAGACCCAGCGACATGTATCCAAGGTCGGCCCAACAGAAGATTGTATATAGCTGATATGTCAAGAACTTGGAATTCAACATCGAACCAAGTTGGCCCCATCTGCAAGAAAAGGTTAATCTCCTATATCGTGGCCCTTTGAGACCCATCAAAGGCTTTCACGTTCATAATTCCTGCCTGTATCTCGTGGAAATCTTTGCCCAATCTATTCAGAGTAGTTAAAGGACAAATGTTGAGAGTCGAGCCCCCATCTATTAGGATACTGGAAATGAATTTGTCTTCGAACTGTACCGTGATATGCAGTGCCCTATTGTGTCTTAACCCTTCAGGCGGTAGTTCATCCTCATGGAAGGTGATCTTATGACTTTCCAGCACTTGCCCTACCATGTTGGACATTTCTCCAATGGTGATTTTGTTGGGCATGTAAGCTTCATTTAACACCTTCATCAGAGCACTCCTATATGTTTCCGAATTTTGCAATAGCGACAAGATGGATATCTGGGCGGGAGTTTTGTTTAAATCATCGACGACTGAGTATTTCCTCGCCTATACTTTCCTCTAGAGATCGCCTAGCCCGATTTCAATAACAGGTTGCTTAGTAGCAGCCTCTTTGCTCGATCCTCCCAAATGTTCGGGGGTATAGATCCTTCCCGTTCTGGTCATTCCTTGTGCGACATCAGATTCTTCCATCTTTGCTTTTCCCTTTCGCCTGGCTTCCACAATATAGTCCCACGGTATGGATTTAGAATTGAAAGGAGGTGTGGTTTCCACTGTCATTGTGAAAGGTGTGGCCACTTCTACCTCAAATGGAACAGGTGTGGCTACAGGTGGTGCTACCTCTACCTCAAATGTAACAGATGCAGTTACCTCAACTTCGACTGACGGCTGTATCTGTACCACAACAAGAGTGAGTGTGACTGCAGGTTTAAAGTCATTGATTTCCCGTATAAGGCCGATTGACCCCTCAAGATCCCATTCTTTATCTGTCTCTATCACATGTACCCCATCACCCCTATGATCTGGAAGAGGATTGTTGCGGACGGTGGGCGCATCTTCCTTTACCTGTATGACCTTGTTATCAATCAATGTCTGGATCTTATCTTTCAATGTTCGGCACTCGTTAATGGTGTGCCCCTTCATACCAGAATGATATGCACAGGTTTTGTTTGGGTTGACCCATTGAGATGAGTTCTCCATTGCTACAGCAGGAATAGGAGTGACATAACCAGCGACTTTCAACCTTTCGTACCTGGTCGATGGGTTCAACAATAGCGGTGTATTGTCTGGCTAGTTTGCGATCAAAGTTAAGTCGGGGTTTCTTAGGGTTCTGGCTTATGTACCAGGACATGGCATCTCCGGTAAGACTTCTCATGAAGAGCTTCATTCGGATCCTTTCATCTTTTCCGACCCCCACGAGCTTGTCACAATAAGTTCTCAAATGAACCTTGGGAACACCTGCTGCGTCAAAATTTTTGAACTTGGGAGGTTTGTAACCCACTGGCAGTTCCACGTCTGGTTGTATGAACAGATCCTCATAATTTAGACCTTCTATCCTTTTACCTCCTTCGACACCCTGAACTCGACTTGTCAATTTCTTGAGTTCCTCGGCCATGTTCTTGATGAGCAGGTCCTTCTCAGCGGATTCTGGTGTATAGGAGATTGGTTGAGTAGAGTGAGGTACGGTTTCTACGTATATAGGGTTTTTTTGGTGAGCGCCAGGGATTTGGGTGTAGTGGTGGTCATTGATTGAGTTTTGAGGATCGGGAATAGGTTGAGGTGTGTTCTGAGGAGTGTGATAGGTAGTGCTTTGCGGGTACTGGATTGGTTGATGATGGTGTTGTGGAGGAGTTGGTATTGGTAAAGGATTGGGATTTTGAGGTGGAGTTGCATATTGATGGGGTGCGGGAAGATTTTGTGGATGATGGTTTGGTGTATTTTGGGGAGGTGCTGGGTTTTTTGTATTTTGTTGGTTGATGTCGGGACGTTCAGGGTGAGGGAGAGGTTTGTTAAGTTGCGGACCTACTCAAGTTCTCCTTGTAATTCCAGTATCTTTAGTCCCAATCGCAAAACCAAGTCATTTGGTGTCGGAGTACTCCGATCGTGTGAAGTTTCCGCATTCTCAGCGTTTTCCTTTCGAATACCACTTAAGTCATCCATCTTAGCTTTTCCTCTGCTTTTCGTATCACTTGGAGGAGGAGGAGGTGGAGGGCCTCTAGATCTGGTGTGATACGTTGATGATGCCAGTATGTGCGAACCAACCTTAGGGGATGGGAATAATAAAGAATAAAGAAAAACAAAAGGTAAACAAGTTAGTAGGGATTTTGAAAAGTTTGCAGTATTTAAATACATATTGCCGGAATGTAAATTCGCGTCCTAGTTTGTGAGCCTCATTGTGCACGAGGCAGGCCTAGCGACAAATAGATTTGGGGAAATTCAGTGCCAATAATTGCCTCATTTCATTAATGTAAAGATAGAAGACCCAAAATGACACTAAATAAGATAAGTCACTAATGGCACTTGGCCTTATTACATTTGAAAAGTAAACCTAATCTACTTGGTCCTAGAAGGACCTTCTCCAGGCTAGATGCTCTTGTCGATTAGATCCCCCAATTCGTGCAGGTTCAGCAGTACGAATTCCCTTGCCAAATGTCCTTCGTTCCCTTTAGCGTTCTGGCAGTCGATGACTCTCTTTCTCTTTTTCCCTTCCAATTCCATCAGACTGTGCTCCAGATATTCCAACCTTTTACTGGATTTAACAGCCCTCTCTTTCCACTCATTGATCATTTCCATATCAGACTTTTGTTGCTCCATATGCTCGACTTCAGACTCGCGGATTCTTTTGCACAGTATGTTATATTTCACCTGTGCTTCGGCAACTTCGTCTATGACCCATTTTCCCGGACCAACTCTTGGATCGAATATTCCCCTTATGTTATCATCCAACCATGAGGGGTAGAAGTACGCATGACCAGCATGATATTGATCTGGCTCAATAGTATCCTTTTCTACGATAATCTTGAAGTGCCACATGTGCTGTGCTTCATTTTTGTACGAAATGGCATCACCCTGAAAATCAGCTATGAAGTGACTCATTTTAGCAACCCGTAGTATTACTTGCTTCCTGCCTGCCTGTCTCATAACCCTAAGGGGAGCATAAGGATATATGCCCCTCAACACAATTAGCACCAAGGGAGGCAGGGTTTAGCCTCATGCAAGAGAAGGCAATGCTTAACCTTATGCAAATATGGAGGCAGGGCTTAGCCTCATGCAAGATTTGAGACAAGGCTTAGTCTCATGCAAAGAGAAGGAAATGCTTAGCCTTATGCAAATATGGAGGCAGGGCTTAGCCTCATGCAAGATTTGAGACAAGGCTTAGTCTCGTGCAAAGAGAAGGCAGTGCTTAGCCTTATGCAGTGAACATGCAGCAAATAGGAGTAGAATGTTTCTTAGTTGGAGATATATTTGCATCTGGTGGCTTGATTGTTAGTGACTTTGATATGCGTATGTTTGCGAATACTTCCGTTATGTTCACCATACCTGCATCCAAGGAATAATTGTATGTTTTGTAAGGGGAGGTTGGTTCGTGCCTTCGTCTGCTGGCTTAGCTCCGCTCCGTTCTGGAGGCCTTGATTGAGTTGCCCTGGGTAACGCCTGGCTGTTACGAAAATAGAGTTTTCGAAAATATGCATTAATTGATAAAAATGGAGTTATTTTTAGAAAATATAGTGAAATATCAAGTATTTTAAATGAACTAGTAACTGTAACACATTTCAGAGACATTGCAGCTTTCTTGTGTTAGAATTTTAAGGGTCCTTTCAAAATTCTTCCCCAGTTTGGTAAATGATCCTTTGTTGTTTGCGTGCAATGAATCTTGCTGAACCCTCTCCACAATTTTTAGAATCCTTCTAAAAATTCTGCCCCAGTTTCTTAACCGATTTTTTGACTGTCTGACATATGATGGCGTTGGCTGGACTTGCTCCGAAATTTTGAGGGTCCTCCTTAAAATTCTGCCCCAATTTCTGGTGCTGGGGGACAATGAAGATTTTATTATGATATGACCGAACCCATAGGTCTGCTTACGTATCCCCTCTTAAACGGGAATAAGGTCAAGCATAGTTCAATTATATCATATGAAGGAATGTAAATAGTCTAAACATAGTATCTCTTGATTGCATCTGAATTGATTGGTTTTGGCCAGACCTCTCCGTCCATTTCTGCAAGTATGAGTGCTCCTCCTGTTAGCACCCTGTGAACCATGTAAGGCCCTTGCCAGTTGGGAGAGAATTTCCCTTTGGCTTCATTTTGATGCGGGAAGATCTTCTTCAGCACCAACTGTCCCCGTGCAAATTGTCTTGGTTTGACCCTTTTGTTGAAAGCTCTGGACATTCTGTTCTGATAGAGATGACCGTGACATACTGCGTTCATTCTTTTTCTGTCTATGAGGGCTAGTTGCTCATAGTGGCTCCTTATCCATTCTGCATCGCTGAGTTCGGCTTCTTGTATGATCCTTGAAGAGGGAATTTCTACCTCGGCTGGAATGACAGCTTTGGTACCATACACTAGTAAATAGGGGGTTGCCCCAATAGGGCGAAGGGTAACTTCTCGTTCCATTGTTTGTGGTTTTCTACCATCTTCCTTAGTATCTTCTTGATGTTCTTGTTGGCAGCTTCCACAACTCTATTCATTTGAGGCCTGTATGCTGTAAAGTTTTTGTGTTTGATTTTGAAGGTTTCACACATGGCTTTCATCATGTCACTGTTGAGATTGGTGGCATTATCAGTGATAATGGACTCAGAAACCCCGAATCGGCAAACAATACGATCCTTGACAAAGTCCGCGACAACTTTCTTGGTTAAAACTTTGTAAGATGCGGCCTCTACCCATTTTACGAAATAGTCGATGGCCACCAACATGAACCGGCGCCTGTTTGAAGCAGTGGGCTCTATCGGACCGATGACATCCATTCCCCAGGCAGCAAAAGGCTAAAGGGCACTTGTTGCATTGAGCTCGTTTGGTGGTACCCTTATCATGTCAGCATGTACCTGGCACTGTGGCATTTCTGTACGTACCAGATGCAATCTGTTTCAATGGTCATCCAAAAGATTCCGGCTCTGAGAAGGCAATGCATAGCCTTATACAAATGTGGAGGCAGGGCTTAGCCTCATGCAGAGAGAAGGCAATGCTTAACCGTATGCAAAAAGGGAGGCAGGG
>NW_017673488.1:129201-133523 GCF_001879085.1 Nicotiana attenuata | reverse complement strand
ATCATTTCCAGTATCTTTAGATTAATATTTATACATTATTTAATTAGTTCAGTGTTTTTAATTTGTTTTTAAAATTATTTTAACTATTTTTATAAAATAAAAAAGGGAGAACTAGGCTATTTAACATGTAGCCTCATCTCATTACAATTATGGCCCATTCAGATTTCAATTCTAACCCCCAAATTTCCCAGCCCAATTTCAACTTAGACCCGACCCACACCCAATTCAATTACCCTGTCTAGCTCCGATCTAATCCGAGCCGTTGATCAAATGAGATCAACGGCCCAGATTTTATTTCCTAAATTAAATCCCAACTACCCTCCCCCAACCCCTCATTTTTTCACGAGACTCTCTCTCTCTCTCTTGGTCTCTTGCTCTCCTTTCTCTCTAGAACCTTCTGGTTCTCTCTTCTTCTCCGATGAATCCACCGCCTCTCTGGCCACCTCCAGCCTCACCTCTCTAGAACCTTCTTGTTCCCTCTATCTTCGAGACCCCAGAAGCCCCACCATACAAGATGGTCACCGGAAGCTTTGCCTGGTTCGTCTCCGGCCATTCTCCGATGGGTTTTGGTCCGATGGTGTTGCGAACACCATTATTAACGAGTTTCACAACCAGGTTTCTTACCTCTCACTGGTTTCTTACGAAACCCTAATTTCTACCTAGACCTCTTAAATCTCTGTCTTTTTAGCGATTTTTAACTTACTCTTTTGTGTTTTACACTACTCTCTACTCGATCTTTACGATTGCTCAAGTTTTCAACGTTTTGTTCTTCTTTTTAAAACTAGGGTTTCTGAACCTCTTTCAAAATCACTATATCTTCTGATTTTTTTCTAGCACTATATGTTTGTGTTTGTATTTCTGCTTGTTTGTGTGATCTTCTAGGTTATTCCCCAATTTCTATGCTTTAATTTTGTTCTAACGTTCCACTGATTCTGTGATCTCTTACTTAGGGTTCTTTGGTTTTGTGCCTATTGTGTTTAAATATGTCTAATTGTTTTCTATTTACTAAATGTTCTGCTGATTCTGTGCATCTCTTCGTATCCCTGATTCTTGTATATGATTTCTTTGAAGGTTTTCCACTGATTTGAGTCACTTCCTTGTTTGTGAGATGCTTTCCTTACTTGGTGCTGATTCCCTGTGATTTTCAATCTCGTCCGTGACTTCCTGAACCAATTTTTTCAAAAATCAGTCTGTAATCCGTCTGTTTATGTGCACAATATACTTTTATTTTACTTTCCTTACTTATAATTATTTTGTACTTAGTCCCTATTACATGCATCATGCTATTCCTGTAAGAAAATATCAGTCTTGCAAAAAATCTTCCTTATTTGATGCAATTTGTACCGTTTGAGCTATGACTCCCTAATTAAGGGAAATCCGAGTCTTTAATTGATTCTAATAGGTACTCTTTCCATAATTGTAATCAGTCTATACGTATTACCTTATTTTCCACTTATTTTCAAAACTATAAATGCCCTACCCTCTCTTTAGCAGAGACAGGAACGAAAAAGAAATTCATTGTTCTGAACTCTCTCTTACACACATAAGCATACTCAATGTTCTCTCTTGTTTTCTACACATCCTCTCTCACTTTCCCTGTTGACTACTGATTACTCAGTCGGCTGAAAGCCAAGACTGAGTGATTTTGGGGCTGCTCTACTATTCTACTGCTCTATACATTGCTACTTGCTTGGTCTGCATACTACTGCTCACTTCCCTGCACACTACTGCTCTATATTATCTCATCCTCGACTGGTATGCCCTCGATTTGATCTACAGCTTCCAAAAAAATATGTTTTTATACATACTGCACTTTATTTTGTTTCTTTTATGCTTTTATTTATGGTTCTGATGTTCTTATTGCAACTAACATGCCCCTGTGTTAGTTCATTAATGTGACTATCCTTCTCTTAATTCAGCATGCCTACTGATTTTCTTAATGCATGTTCTCCCCTACCCCCTAGCCCCAGTACATTGTCAGCATGTAATCCTTAGCCCTTTTGGTTGAAACCTGGTGTGACTGTCTAAGTGTCTTGAAATGCTGTCTGTGTTCCTACATGTGAACTATTTGTCCCCATTCCCCTTTTTCCCTGTTTGTGTTTACTTCCCTGAACTATATGTGGTATTTTGGCTCTGAGGTTGTCAAAATTGTAACATTGTTTTCTTTCAAAACTGGTTCTATATGGATCATTTTTAAACTGTTTTTCAACTCAATTTCTTTAAAAACTCTATCACACACTCTCACTACTCCTAGAGTTTAGGTTCTACCCCCTTCGTGTAAGCATTGCCTTGGGTACTTTTGAGTACCCATTGAACTTTGATGCACAAGGCTGGTAATTCCACTGCACTTGTTCAACATTTTGGTAGTGTTTGGGTGTTGGTATTGGCTGAGGACCCCAATGGGCCCTTAGGGAGCTTTGCTGTACCCAAACCATGGCCAAGACTGTGAAACTCGACTATTTAAACCAAGGTTGCTAAGTTGGTGCTAAGTTGCTAAGTTGGTGGGAGGAGTCTCTTTTCCTTTTTGCTTTAAAATGTAATAAGGCCAATGGCCATTAGTGGCATTTTTACTTTATGCAATCTTAGTGTCGTTTTGGGATTCGTCTTATTTTTATCAATAAAATGAGGCATTTAGCATTATAAGTTCTCCAAATTAACTTGTCGCTAGGCCTACCTCAGGCACAACGAGGCACCCAATTTAGGACACGATTCATATTCTTATACTACGTGTTTAAATATTGCAATATTTTTCTCGGAATCCATACTAACTTGTTACCTTTTCTTTTTCTTTTATTTTTATTCCCCTCCCCAAAAGGTTAGTTCGTGCACTCTGACATCATCATCATATTCTACGAGATCCAAGGACCCTCCACCTCTTCCTCCTCCAAGTCCTATCAGAAACAAGAACAAGGCTAAAATGGAAGACTTGAACAACATCAGAAAAGAGAACTCGGGTGAACGAACAGAGGCTACTCAGGGTAGCCAGATCTCAAAGGAAAGTGCTACCCAACTTGAGAAAAAGTTATTGAAGTTCCGAGAAGAACTGGATCAAGTTTGGAACTTGGCCAACTTGTCATTTTCCCTTACCACTCCCGATATCAACTTTCCCAACACCCAAAATCCCGCACCTCCACAGAACACCCCACAACCACAGAAACAACCCACTCATACTCAACATTGCAACACATGCCACACTTCAAACAACACTCCATTACTCATCCCTGAACCGCTAAACACCACAAATGATCCTCCCCACAACACCCCCATATATGTGGAAACCCTACCGCACTATACCCAACCAATCTCAAGCACACCGGAGTCTGATGACAAAGACTCTATTATCAGGAACCTGGCCACAAAACTAAAGAAGTTGACTAGCCGAGTCCAGGGTGTTGAAGGAAACAAAGGTATTGAGGGGCTGAATTACGAGGACCTTTGTATTCAGCCAGATGTTGAACTTCCTGAGGGGTACAAACCTCCCAAGTTCGAAATGTTCGATGGCACGGGAGATCCCAGAGTCCATTTGAGGACATACTGTGACAAACTGGTCGGAGTCGGAAAGGATGAGAAGATCTGTATGAAGCTCTTTATGAGGAGTCTGAAAGGGGATGCTCTGTCTTGGTACATCAGCCAAGACCCCAAGAAGTGGACAAGCTGGGTAGGTATGGCGTCCGATTTCATGGACAGGTTCAGATTCAATACAGAGAATGCACCAGACGTATTCTACATCCAGAATTTGAAGAAGAAACCTACAGAGACATTCCGCGAGTATGCTACTCGTTGGAGATCAGAGGTTGCTAAGGTCAGGCCGGCCTTAAAAGAGGAACAGATGAACAGATTCTTCGTCCGGACTCAGGATCCACAATATTATGAGAGGTTGATGCTGATCGAGGGCCAGAAATTCTCCGATATCATCAAGCTAGGGGAAAGAATTGAGGAAGGCATTAAGAGTGGTATGGTTACTAACCTTGAAGCATTACAGGCCACCAACAAGGCTCTACGGTCTGGTGGCACGTCCAAGAAGAGGGAGATTAGTGCCGTGATGGTCGCACAGAGAACAAAATCCCCTATAAAATACCAAACTTACCCATCACCTCCACTTACATATCAGCCTACCCCAAATTACCAAGCACCCATACCTTCCTACCAAAATCCACCACCCGTTTATCAATCGTCTCCTCCTCCCACATATCAGCCCACTTCACCCAGATACTCTCAACCCGCACCTGTCTACCAAGCTTATAATGCTCAACCCTCTCACTACCAGTCACCTCCCACTCGCCAAAATTTCCTTAGACCTAGACCAAATTTTGACCGCAGAC
>NW_017673488.1:104610-127323 GCF_001879085.1 Nicotiana attenuata | reverse complement strand
ACGAGGACCTTTGTATTTAGCCAGATGTTGAACTTCCTGAGGGGTACAAACCTCCCAAGTTCGAAATGTTCGACGGCACGGGAGATCCCAGAGTCCATTTGAGGACATACTGTGACAAACTGGTCGGAGTCGGAAAGGATGAGAAGATCCGTATGAAGCTCTTTATGAGGAGTCTGAAAGGGGATGCTTTGTCTTGGTACATCAGCCAAGACCCCAAGAAGTGGACAAGCTGGGTAGGTATGGCGTCCGATTTCATGGACAGGTTCAGATTCAATACAGAGAATGCACCAGACGTATTCTACATCCAGAATTTGAAGAAGAAACCTACAGAGACATTCCGCGAGTATGCTACTCGTTGGAGATCAGAGGTTGCTAAGGTCAGGCCGGCCTTAAAAGAGGAACAGATGAACAGATTCTTCGTCCGGACTCAGGATCCACAATATTATGAGAGGTTGATGCTGATCGAGGGCCAGAAATTCTCTGATATCATCAAGCTAGGGGAAAGAATTGAGGAAGGCATTAAGAGTGGTATGGTTACTAACCTTGAAGCATTACAGGACACCAACAAGGCTCTACAGTCTGGTGGCACGTCCAAGAAGAGGGAGATTAGTGCCGTGATGGTCGCACAGAGAACAAAATCCCCTATAAAATACCAAACTTACCCATCACCTCCACTTACATATCAGCCTACCCCAAATTACCAAGCACCCATACCTTCCTACCAAAATCCACCACCCGTTTATCAATCGTCTCCACCTCCCACATATCAGCCCATTTTACCCAGATACTCTCAACCCGCACCTGTCTACCAAGCTTATAATGCTCAACCCTCTCACTACCAGTCACCTCCCACTCGCCAAAATTTCCTTAGACCTAGACCAAATTTTGACCGCAGACCTCCCAGACAATACACAGCCATCGCCGAACCAATTGACCAGCTGTATGAAAGACTTAAAGCTGCTGGTTACGTCACCCCTATCCCTGCCATAACTCCAGAAAATCCTTCTCAATGGGTCAACCCGAACAAGACCCGTGCGTACCATTCCGGCATGAAGGGGCATACCATTGATGAGTGTCGCTCACTGAAAGACAAGATCCAAGCCCTGATCGATAACAAAATCATCATAGCAAAGAAGCCTACTCCTAATGTTCGCAACAACCCTCTGCCTGACCACAAGGGTGGAGGCATTCACATGATCGAGATCGAGGATGACTGGGACCCCAAAGGGTCGGTAGGATTGATTGCTAAGGGTGATGAGCCAAAGAAACCAACAGTCACACTTAACCCGATTGTTGTCCAGAACCAGCCCTCCGGGGGCAGTGAAGTAAACATGTCTATACCACTCGAGTTTGAAGCACCTTCTTCTGCGAAGGCGCCCGGACCAATTGAGGTTGAGTTTGGAGTTCCAAAAGCACCTGCGCCATTCGAAGTTGCTGTGTTACCCCCAAGGGTGCCCATTCCGGTAGCAATGTCAGACATAACATCGTTCCATTCAAACGCCATACCATGGGATTACACAGCCGAAGCAAGAAGGAAAGGGAAAACCAAATTTGGAGAAGCAATCGCTGCGCAGGGTATGACCAGAACCTGCAGGGCTTACACCCCAGAACACCTAGCTGAGTCCAGTAAGCAAGCCTCTAGACGGCCTATTGAAACTAGGCCCGATGATCTTTGGAGGAAGATACAAGCAAAGGAGTACTCAGTCGTCGAACAACTGAATAAAACACCGGCACAGATCTCCATCTTAGCTCTTCTGCTGAGCTCCAATGCACACAAGAATGCCTTGATGAAGATACTGAGTGAGGCATATGTGCCTAGCAACATAACTGGAGGAGAAATGGCGAACATGGTGGGACAAGTACTGGAGAGCCATAAAATCACCTTCCACGAAGATGAGCTGCCACCGGAAGGGCTGAGTCACAACAAGGCACTGCACATCACCGTGCAATACGAGGATTATTTCATTACTAGAGTCCTGATCGACGGAGGATCCAGCCTCAACATATGTCCGTTGATAAGTCTCAGGACATTGGGGAAGAGCCTGCATGAGATCAACGATGGGGCCATCAATGTCAAAGCCTTCGATGGGTCCCAAAGGTCCACTATTGGGGAAATCAGTTTATGCCTGCAAATGGGACCAACTTGGTTCAACGTTGACTTTCAAGTGATAGACGTCCCAGCATCCTACAACTTGCTGTTGGGACGACCATGGATCCATGCCGCTGGAGCTGTAGCATCAACCCTGCACCAGGCTGTGAAGTTCGAGTGGAATCATCAAGAGGTGATTATTCATGGCAATGGTAGCAACCCCATATACAGTCGCCAGACCATCCCGATGATTGGAGAAAGGAGGAGAATAGGCGGAGAAACCTACCATCACATCGAGCGGGTCAACGCTGTGGACAAAGATAAATGGTGGGATAACAAGATTGAGAGTATCCTGAATTGGTGTGGATATGAGCCTGGAAAGGGACTTGGCAAAAACCTCCAAGGAATTTCCAAACCCATCAAGCTGAAGAAACATGGAATCACTTTTGGTTTGGGGTGTGAATACACTTGGGAGGAGTTCTACGACTGGTCGCCACCATGGCACGGTCCCTACTATCCACTAGAACATCCGATACCTCGTCTGAAGCAGACTTTCCAACCAGCAGATACCATATATGGGTCGGAAGAAGAGGAAGCATTGGCAGCAATGAAGAATCTATTTTTGGAGGACGATGATATGGACTGCTGTGTTATTTTCGAGGAGGAAGGGGAGGAAGGCCCTTCCATACAAGCTGTGAACCGAGGAGGACGCCTCAATAATTGGTCAATCAGAACCACCAGGGCCCGGAAAGCTTCGGGGTAGCAAGGCTAAACAAAGCACCATGCATCACATTTTACTTTTTTTTTACTAGTCAATTTCCTTTCCGTATTTTCTTTAATTTCGAAAAGAGCTCCGATGTTCCCAAACAGTTATGAAATTTAATCAAAGCATTTCAGTTTCTTATATATATCTCGCTCTTATTATTTTCTTTATCATTTACTTTATTTATACAACATTACTATTATTTATCTTGATGATGAACCGACGATTGTGACTTGCAACGAGACAACGCAACAAACGGATATAGATTCAGAAGAGGATGATATACCAGAAGAGGTCATTAAAGAAGTTGAGGATTTTGAAAATAGGCCTAAGTCTAACTTGGACGAAACTGAGGTCGTTAACTTGGGGATACAGAGAATGTCAAAGAAACGCGCATCAGTGTTCACCTGTCACCATCAGATGATATGATGATATGACTGGTCTCAGTACATCCATTGTAGCTCACAAACTGCCAACAGATCCAACATGTCCGCCGGTAAAGCAGAAACTCAAAAAGTTCAAGCCTGACATGAGTTTGAAAATCAAGGAAGAAGTCACCAAGCAAGTCAAAGCCAAGGTTCTCAGGGTGGTAGAGTATCCGACATGGTTAGCCAACATTGTACCAGTACCGAAGAAAGATGGGAAGGTTAGAGTCTGTGTCGACTACCGGGATCTTAATCGGGCTAGTCCCAAAGACGACTTCCCCTTGCCAAACATACACATTCTTATTGACAACTGCGCCAAGCATGAGCTGCAGTCATTTGTTGATTGTTTTGCCGGGTATCATCAGATATGGATGGATGAGGAAGATGCAGAGAAAACGGCTTTCATCATGCCGTGGGGGATGTAATATTACAAGATGATGCCATTTGGGTTAAAGAATGCTGGTGCCACTTACATGAGGGCCATGACTACTATCTTCCATGACATGATACATAAGGAAATCGAGGTATATGTAGATGATGTCATTATCAAATCCAAGAGAGCCACTGACCACATGGAAGATCTGAGGAAATTCTTCAACAGACTGAGAAGGTACAATCTGAAATTGAATCCCGCTAAGTGTGCATTCGGGGTTCCTGCCGGAAAATTACTGGGGTTCATCATGAGTCGTCGAGGGATAGAATTGGATCCATCAAAGGTTAAGGCCATTCAAGAATTGCCACCGCCAAAGAACAAGAAGGACGTGATGAGTTTCCTGGGGAGACTCAACTATATCAGCCGGTTCATAGCTCAGTCCACTGTCATTTGTGAACCCATCTTTAACATGTTGAAGAAGGATGCTGCTACCAAATGGACTGATGATTGCCAGAAAGCATTTGACAGAATCAAGGAATACCTGTCAACGCCGCCCGTCTTGGTTCCGCCCGAACCAGGTCGACCTCTATTGCTCTACCTTGCAGTATTGGATGGAGCATTCGGTTGTGTTCTAGGACAACACGATCAAACGGGGAGAAAGGAGCAAGCCATCTACTATCTCAGTAAGAAGTTCACCCCGTACGAGGCCCGGTATTCTCTATTAGAGCGCACCTATTGTGCTCTGACTTGGGTAGCTCAGAAATTGAGGCATTATTTCTGTGCCTACACTACTTATCTCATATCAAGAATGGATCCACTGAAGTATATCTTCCAGAAGCCCATGCCAACTGGCAAGCTAGCCAAGTGGCAAATCCTACTAAGTGAATTCGATTTGAACTACGCCTGACCTGATTCCCGTTTAAGAAGGGATACGTAGGCAACCCTATGGGTTCGGTCACAATTCAATAAAATTTCCATTCCCCCGCTATTGGAAACTGGGGCAGAATTTTGAGGAGGACCCTCAAAATTCCGAAGTTGATTTCAGCCATTCATCGCACACAGCCGTCGGAAGCACCAGCCCAGTAAACTGGGGCAGAATTTTGAGGAGGACCCTTAAAATCCCGGAGCAAGAGAGGTTGCAATGTCTTGACCCGCGTCGCAGTCGTCAGTTCATCTAAAAAGAAAACTATTGTTTTCAATTATGTATTTACGTTACATTATTTTACTAAATCATGCATGACTATTATCCGAATTGTTGTGTTTAGCAACGCTACCCCAATGATACACAACGTCAAGCAGGACGAGCAAAGGCCACTGGAAGACGAACTAACCTTCCCCCTTTTACAAAACTCACGATTTTTCTTTGGATGCAGGCACTCAATTCGCAATGTCATTAGATATATTTATGCCCTCATACTTTCTCAAGAATGCAACTTCTCAGAATCATTACCTATTTACAATTGCTATCCGTACACAACATCCCCAGCAGCCACAATGATGCAATCAGCTATCAGCTATCATCTACCAGCTAAGAGATTTCATTACTATTCGCCCTTTTAATTCCTGCATTTTTCATAAGGCTACTTTTCTGCCTTTCGAGACTAAGCATTGTCTCCGTCTGCATTCCTGCATTTTGCATAAGGCTACTTTTCTGCCTTTCGAGACTAAGCATTGTCTCCATCTGCATTATCCGCATTTTGTATAAGGCTACCTTTCTGCCTTCCGAGGTTAAGCTCTACCTCCATCCTGCATTTCTCAGCATTGCATAAGGCTACTATTCTGCCTTCCGAGACTAAGCATTGTCTCCATCTGCATTATCTACATTTTACATAAGGCTACCTTTCTGCCTTCCGAGACTAAGCGTTGTCTCCATCTGCATTATCTGCATTTTGCATAAGGCTACCTTTCTGCCTTCCGAGGTTAAGCTCTACCTCCATCCTGCATTTCTCTACATTTTGCATAAGGCTACCTTCCTGCCTTCCGAGACTAAGCTCTGTCTCCATATCTCTGCATTGCATAAGGCTACCTTTCTGCCTTTCGAGACTAAGCTCTGTCTCCATCTTGCATCGGCTGAAACATCGCCACCTTTATTTAAACCTTGCATTGGCTGAAATATCACCACCTTTTATTTTACGCCTTGTATTGGCTGAAAGATCGCCACCTTCTGCATTTCATTGGCTGAAAGATCGCCACCTCCTGCACTTCATGGGATGAAAGATCGTCAAATCGTCCAAAGGCGTCATTGTTCGGAGGCACCATTTTCGTAGCCCGAGAACGCCATGCCATGGCCTGAGGACCCCGTTTTGTCATTTGCATATCATTATTCAAAGGCATCATGGTTCGGAGGCATCATCCTCATAGCCCGAGAACGTCATTTCATAGCCTGAGAATCCTTTATTATATGCTTCATGGCCCAGGACGTCATGGTCTGTGGACGTCATCCTGCCCGTCCGAAGACAACATTCATGGTCCAATGAGAACTTGCATCACGTTTAAATTTATGCACAATATGCACAATATATGTTGTATAGCTCACTTGCAGGTACACTAGCTAGCAACGGCCATCTCAGGAGGAGCGATCCCGCTCCGGTTCCCGCAGCCTATCAGATTTCAACCGCTTTTCTCAACATAAACATCGCGTCCGCCTTTCAAATCTCCATCGGCATATTCCGTCAATGGATCCTGAACTACATATGGCCTCATTCCTGTAAGACCAGGGATATGTAGGCAGCTCAGGGAAAAATTCTTTACAAATCGGCTCTCTCGGTCAAAATTGGCCATCATGTCTTTACCCGACAACTCTTTCATCCTTCCCGGGTAAAGAGGGGCAGCTGTTGATACCCAATTTTTCCCTAGGTATTTTTTTATACTCAAAATACTTTCAAAATGACATATATATGCATATATGAGCATACCCAAGTGTTTCGGTATTTTTTCAAGTTTTTTTTAAAAAAAAGATTTTTTAAGAACCAATTTATTGTCTATTTTAATACTACAAAATTCAATAATTATTTCCAAAATTATCATTTTGGTGAATAATTCATTTTTATTTCTCATGTTTATACTAAAATAAAGTTTAAATAAATTTCGCATATTTTTTTACACATTTGTTTGGAATTTTTAAAGCTAAATTCCATATAAATGCAATTATAGCCTATTTTACAATTAATTGCATTTTATAATAAACAAATCATTTCCAGTATTTTTAGATTAATATTTATACATTATTAATTAGTTTAGTGTTTTTAATTTGTTTTTAAAATCATTTTAACTATTTTTATAAAATAAAAAGGGAGAACTAGGCTATTTAACATGTAGCCTCATCTCATTACAATTATGGCCCATTCATATTTCAATTCTAACCCCCAAATTTCTCAGCCCAATTTCAACTTAGACCCGACTCACACCCAATTTAATCACCCGGTCCAGCTCCGATCTAATCTGAGACGTTGATCAAATGAGATCAACGGCCCAGATTTTATTTCCTAAATTAAATCCCAACTACCCTCCCCCGACCCCTCATTTTTCACGAGACTCTCTCTCTCTCTCTCTTGGTCTCTTGCTCTCCCTTCTCTCTAGAACCTTCTGGTTCTCTCTTCTTCTCCGATGAATCCACCGCCTCTCCGGCCACCTCCAGCCTCACCTCTCTCGGCCACCAGCCGCCGTGAAACCTTGTTTTGTTGATTCCCTCTATCTTCGAGACCCCAGAAGCCCCACCATACAAGATGGTCACCAGAAGCTTTTCCTGGTTCGTCTCCGGCCATTCTCCGATGGGTTTTGGTCCGTTGGTGCTACGAACACCATTATTAACGAGTTTCACAGCCAGGTTTCTTACCTCCCACTGGTTTCTTACGAAACCCTAATTTCTACCTAGACCTCTAAAATCTCTATCTTTTTAACGATTTTTAACTTACTCTTTTGTGTTTTAGACTACTCTCTACTCGATCTTTACGATTGCTCAAGTTTTCAACGTTTTGTTCTTCTTTTTAAAACTAAGGTTTCTGAACCTCTTTCGAAATAACTATATCTTCTGATTTTTTTCTAGTACTATATGTTTGTGTTTGTATTTCTGCTTGTTTGTGTGATCTTCTGGGTTATTCCCCAATTTCTATGCTTTAATTTGGTTCTAACGTTCCACTGATTATGTGATCTCTTACTTAGGGTTCTTTGGTTTTGTGCCTATTGTGTTTAAGTAGGTCTAATTGTTTTCTATATACTAAATGTTCTGCTGATTCTGTGCATCTCTTCGAATCCCTGATTTTTGTATATGATTTCTTTGGAGGTTTTCCACTGATTTGAGTCACTTCCTTGTTTGTGAGATGCTTTCCTTACTTGGTGCTGATTCCCTGTGATTTTCAATCTCGTCCGCGACTTCCTGAACCAATTTTTTCAAAAATCAGTCTGTAATCCGTCTGTTTATGTGCACAATATACTTTTATTTTTACTTTCCTTACTTGTAATTATTTTGTACTTAGTCCCTATTACATGCATCATGCTATTCCTGTAAGAAAATATCCGTCTTGCAAAAAAATCTTCCTTATTTGATGCAGTTTGTACCGTTTGAGCTATGACTCCCTAATTAAGGGAAATCCGAGTCTTTAATTGATTCTAATAGGTACTCGTTCCATAATTGTAATCAGTCTATACGTATTACCTTATTTTCCACTTATTTTCAAAACTATAAATGCCCTACCCTCTCTTTAGCAGAGAAACGAACAAAAAATTCATTGTTCCGAACTCTCTCTTACACACATAAGCATACTCAGTGTTCTCTCTTGTTTTCTACACATCCTCTCTCACTTTCCCTGTTGACTACTGATTACTCAGTCGGATGAAAGCCAAGACTGAGTGATTTTGGGGCTGCTCTACTATTCTACTGCTCTATACATTGCTACTTGCTTGGTCTGCATACTACTGCTCACTTCCCTGCACACTACTGCTCTATATTATCTCATCCTCGACTGGTATGCCCTCTATTTGATCTACAGCTTCCAAAACAATATGTTTTTCTGCACTTTATTTTGTTTCTTTTATGTTGTTACTTATGGTTCTGCTGTTCTTATAGCAACTAACATGCCCCTGTGTTAGTTCATTAATGTGACTATCCTTCTCTTAATTCAGCATGCCTACTGATTTGCTTAATGCACGTTCTCCCCTGCCCCCTAGCCCCAGTACATTGTCAACATGTAATCCTGAGCCCTTTTGGTAGAAACCTGGTGTGGCTGTCTAAGTGTCCTGAAATGATGTCTGTGTTCCTACATGTGAACTATTTGTCCCCATTCCCCTTTTTCCCTGTTTGTGTTTACTTCCCTGAACTATATGTGGTATATTGGTTCTGAGGTTGTCAGAATTGTCACATTGTTTTCTTTCAAAACTGGTTCTATATGGATCATTTCTAAACTGTTTTTGAACTCAATTTCTTTAAAAACTCTATCACACACTCTCACTACTCCTAGAGTTAGGTTCTACCCCCTTCGTGTAAGCATTGCCTTGGGTACCTTTGAGTACCCATTGAGCTTTGATGCACAAGGATGGTAATTCCACACTGCACTTGTTCAACATTTTGGTAGTTTTTGGGTGATGGTATTGGCCGAGGACCCCAATTGGCCCTTAGGGAGCTTTGCCGCACCCAAACCATGGCCAAGGCTGTGAAACTCGAAAGAAGTGAGGTTGGAAGATTGGGCCTGGTTGAAGGCTCCCTATAGAGTAACTTCTTATTTTATTTTTCATTATGTAATTCAGCTATTACGGTTTGTAATAACTTGTAAACAACTGATTGGGGCTATAGTGAAATTGGGCGGGATTATGTATGTTTAGTTTAATTAATGGGTAGAGAACATGTCTATAGGGCTTTACTTACCTATTTGTGCATTAGAAACCATGTGTAGGACATTCATCTTACATCTAGATATCCTGTTTTGGGCTCATTACTTTCAGATTGTCATACTCACTTTGTAATCAGTTAGTAATCGGCAACAACTGTCATAAAATTACTACTGCATTTAGAGACCCTACATTAGGAGCTTTATGTGCATTAGATATCATGTTACTTAGGATTTTGTTTCATCTGAGTTGCAATTGTTGAACGCCTCGCCAGTTTGTTTAATTTAATAACACAAGTCTGGGCTAAAACTGTGTCTTCTCTGTAAAACTGGAACTAATATGCATGTTCACCTTTTCAAATACGCAATACATACGACGCCTAGGCATGCCTTAGGCTAATAATAATAAAAAAAAACTGATTGATCTTGTTTTACCAGGTTCAGACTACTCAGCCTTTTTAAACTTTCCCAACTCTATTTTTTATCTGTATCTCTGAAGTTCCCTTTTTACTGAAAATCTCTCTACCTGGAAACCAGTTTCGTATTTATATACTCTCACTAATTTCCCGATTCTTGCTCTATTAAGCTTTCAAACTACTGGGTTATCTCTTTGCCCAGGAGCGCGTTATTTTGATACTGGTCTAATTAAACTACTGTATTTTCCAATCTCTGCTTTCTTTAAAACGATGTTTTAACAGTCCCTTACCTTTACTTATTCAACTGTTTTTTAGATGTATTCCTGAAAAAATCAAACCCTTCGGGTCATTCAGTTTTGATTAAACCTTCTGCTTTTACTGAAAATTATCTTTTTCCGGCACCCCTGCATTTAAACTCTCATCTTTTTTTTAAGACCATAAATGTGTTTGAGACGTGCTAATTACATGTTTACTTGTGGAGGGATTTGTGAGCCTCTTATTTGCTTTTGTATGTTCCCTTTATGTGTAGTCCTACTTGTTATGAATGTCGCCTAGCATTTTGTCCTTTAAACCTAGGTGTTCAACCTAGTCTTGCCTTGTAGGAATAGTGGTCCTAAATACCCTCTAGGACTTATAGGATGGGACGGGTAATAGCACGCAATAAGCATTCGTGACCAATCATGCGTTTAAATAATCTTCACGGGGTGGGAAGGGTAGAATATGGAGATGATGACCGATGCGCTAATATCACGTGCGACCCCTCTTATGAGGAGTGATTGCTGAATATTGCATTGACATGATCGATATCAATCATAAACCTAGGACCCCTCTTCCTTTATTTGCTTTTCATCCTTTCTTGTAAAACTCTTTAAATCTTTCTTTTCATAAAATTCTGTCCTCTCTACTTATCTTCACAAGTTTTCAACTTACTGCAATATGATATGCAAATCCTTATTTGAGCCTTATTTGTAAAGTCACAATTGTAACATGGTCGGGACCACTCTAGTGGATCTTGAGGGGTGCCTAACACCTTTCCCTCGAGATAATTTCTAGCCCTTACCCTAATATCTGGTTTCTTCAATTCAAACCCATCTTAAAGTGTCCTAATGCACTATAATCATTAGGTGGCGACTCTCTAGTTCCAAAACCCAATTCTCGCAAGGGAATAGAGTTGTCCTCCCAAATATCGTAAACCCGATTTCGCCTTAGAAAAAGGGGGCGTCGACATCTCTCGGGAATATCAGCTGTTGTTTTCTCAAGTCCCGACCAAAATGAATGTACCCAGCTATTTCTTCCAGTGTAGGGGTGAGCTCAAAATCCGAGAAACGAAAGACATTGTGCACAGGATCCCAAAGTTTACCAAAGCTTGATCAAATCTTCCTGTGGTTTGATTTCCATAATGTCGGTGAGAGCACCCTACTGTTCCTTTACCCAGTCTTGACCATCTTTATCCAAATCATACCACCACATGCGCAACTGTAACTGAGCCTGCTCTATGACTAATATTTTCGGGTCCTGGAAAATGTTCATCTTGGTACCTGTGAATGGTTAGGGTTAGGGTTGATTCTGATAGATTTTTGAGGAAACAGTTTTTGACTCCCAAAGGAATGAGCAAAAGAAAAATGACCCTTTACCCTTCTACACAAAAGTAGCTGCTTTCGCAAATGTGACCCCTTCGCAATTTTAAGTAAATTTTGAGGCCGGGGGAAGACACTTAGAAAAATGACCCCTTACCGACAGACTTGTGTGTTCTCTACAAAAATAGCCCTTCGACAACTGAAGATATTCTAAGGCTATCTCGGTGAGAACGGTGCCGAAGCTGGGTCGGCTCATTCTTGACATAGAGACCTACATATGACTTCACTTTATTTGGTTAATTTTGCAAAAAAAGGCCGAACCCTATGTAGGTTGCCTACGTATTCCACATCCGGTGGGAATCAGACCTGCGTAGTTCGGGCAGTTTTGACATAATTTTAAAAGAAAACACGAGTGACTCGTTTTGAAATGACTCTTTTTAATTTTTTTCTCTTTTTTTTTCAAATCCCTCCTTTTTTTTGAAAAGATTCGACGGAGCTTCGGGAAATTTTCAAATACCGAGACTTTTTAAAAACGGGTTTATTTCCTTTCTATGCCACTCTTGGTTTCCCCTGATTGTCTTTCCTAGCTGGTCAGCATGCAGGCCAAAACAAATAAATGTTCACATAGCACGTAAGATGCATCAGGATGGTCTGTTATTTTGGGTACACCTGTCCTAGACGGACCCAACCCCTGTGTTGAGTCCCCTAAGTCAAATGCACGTGATGCAAACAAACGTTCCTACTAGGGATCCGGCATGAGGTTATGTTCTTCTAGGTTTAAACATGGGGTTGTGTTCTAGACTGGGTTTACCCGAGTGGACAACTCAAGCCGAGGTGGGGGCAACGTACCGGGAGCACGAAAGTCTGCGCGGCCTTGTTGCTGACCCATGCCTCGTTCTAATTGGTATGACTTCTAACAGAAAGTGAGCCACGCGTACGTGTGCACCAAATTTTAGAAGACTCAGAAGGGTGGCGTAAGAAGGCATTTTAATAAAATTCAAGCAACAATAAAATGGCAAATAAACAGCAATTAGAACATTAGGTTCACAAAATTCCATAATATTAATAGTAAATAAAGCCAAGTAAAAATCACAACAAGCTCGAATTCTTGAACCCTGAACCAAAAGTTCTGGGTTCTGATCCCCTGCAGAGTCGCCAGAGCTGTCACACCTCCTTTTTCCTACACCCCGCAAGGGATATAAGGGATTTTTTCCAATTTAAGTGACAATCAAAACGGGATTATTATTTAAGATTAGAGTCGCCACTTGGGATAGTTTGTGGTGTCCCAAGTCACCGGTTTAGAATCCCGAATCGAGGAGATTTGACTCTGTTTTAATGTTTGTAAAACACAGAAACCCGGGTAAGGAATTCTATTAACCCGGGAGAAGGTGTAGGCACTCCCAAGTTCCGTGGTTCTAGCACGGTTGTTTTGATCCTACTTGGCTTAAATAAATTATCTAATTACTTATTTTTAGAACCTATTTGCATTTGCCTCTTTATAATTTGGAAATTATCTTAAAACGAGTCACGCGTACGTGTACTCATTTTGTTTGGCACGTAAAAAATCATATCACGCGAACGTGTCCACAATTAATAATGCTTTATTATTAAGAAATTTTGGCCACAGTTGCGCGAACGTATACTCCGATTTTGTTTTTATAATCGTAATTATGTCACGCGAACGTGTACACAATCACGATAGTAGATTAAATCGCGCCTAAAGGTTTTTCTACAAATATTCATTTTTAATATCTAGTTATAATATTTGTGAGGGCCATGATTGATCTAAGGAAAGTTGGCTCACCTCAATTTGTAGAAAAAGACTTGCCCAATTCAAACAGAGGGATACTCTTACCTAGGCCTATTTTAGACTTGATAAAAAGGCTAATGGTTGTAAACAATTATTGAGTGCGTTGGGTCCTTAATTATTTGGGGGGAAACAGGCCAATCGACAGGCCCAAAAATAGAAAAAAACTCGTGAATAAAATGGGCTGATGGGAACTCGGCTAAGACCAAGCCCAAAATCGAAACCACAAAGAGTCCTTAGGCCCCATCTGATCTGATCTCGCCCATGCTGTATCATTTGGGCTGATATTAGGCCCAAAATGACAGCCCTAGATATCTTAAATCCCTTTTAACACATTTACTAATCATATTGCTGTAACAACATACAATGCTAAATTCTGAAAATGTTAACATGCTGAATCATTATATGAAATATTTATATTAGCTAAATCAATTAAATCAAAGAGAAAGACATCATAACATAAAGTATAAAATGTGAAGTGCATATGGGCCAGAATGAGGCCCAAAGCATTCCCAGCCTCTGCAATCAACTGGGCTGCCTATGTGATATAGGGGAACTTCCAAATGGGCTCAACATCGAGCCCAGATGTACGCAACATCACCAATACGTAACCAAAATAATTTATCAATCCAGTAAAGATCTGAGCTTATCTAACAATGTATCTGATTATCAGCAGTTAATACCAACCATGAAAACTACACCTCAACTCATTTATGAATTAGTCTACAAGCTTTATATAGTCCAGTCCACTTACTACAATAAATCTGAATACAATGGCAATTTTATAGCAGTGAACATACTTTTCTCATTACTATATAAACTAAAATACAGCTTTCTAAAAAAGAGAAATGTCCTAAGTGCTACTCTAATCTACTGCTGCTCTATCTTCGAACAAGCTATATATAACACAACATTTCATATTTTCATGATCAAATTGAGCACATATACAACACAACATTTCAGATTTTCATGATCAAGTTTAGAAGCCATTTAAGGTAACATTAACACATGGTTTATAGACATTAACCAACCATAAGTTCACATCTCATGATTACTAGAACTTCAGTCGACCAAAACAAGTTCTGAGCACACATATTGGAACTCAAAGTTGATTCTATTTAAAATGGACATTGTTACATACCTTGAAATTGAAAAATACAGCAGAAAAATGACCAAATAAAGGCCAGAAAACCAAGGCTGATTCAGAGCATAAATCAACAGCAAATAGACAGAAGCTAACTCAGAAATTTAAACCAGAAATCAGCAAGAAAACCAACAGCTTCAAAAAGCAAACCCCAGCTAAAACAGAACCAATCTTTCCAGAAAAGAAATCCACAGCTAAGAGAAAACAATTTTTTTGAGTGTTTTTGTGTCTAATCTTGGTATCTTTCAAAATCAGTAGGGATTTTTTTTCAGAAAAAAGAGACTAGTATTTCTATATGTTTTTCAGAACTTTTGAGTGCAGAAAATGATGCTCTCCAATCCTGTTCGTGAGAGTGAAAGGAAGGACACTACTTATAGGCCTAAAAGGCCATGTGCTCAAAACCCAAACAAGGAAATATTCCCCAGCCTGACAAAGGCATCTTTTAACTTCCTGGGACAGCTGGCTGTCCCTTATTGGCTCAGCATATTTGTGCTAACCAAATAGGGACAGCTGCCCCCTATTCTAGAGTCTTCCAATACAAAAATTATCTTGAAGTCCTTGTTCTATTTCTAGCTTAAACCCCTAAGTTTTTAGTTGTTCAATTAAGCCCTAGGGGTTTCTAACAATTTACAAACCTAGCCAAACGGGTAAACAAACAATCAAACATCTTGAATAACACTGATCCTAAACTAACCATGCATTAATTAAAAACAAACAACTAATATTTTATGCTAATCATGCAGTCAGAGAAAACCATAAAAGGAACTGATGACATATGACAGCAAAAGGAAGCTAACACAAAACTTAGGCTAAATTAATCCCGAGCTAAGCCACATCAGTAAACCCTAAATGAAACATGCACAAACAGTTGGAGTAATTTCTGAAACCAAAAATGACAAACTGATGCACCCTAAAATAAAATTATTAACTAAACATGCTCAAATAACCAACAGCAATGTAATTGAACCTTGAGCTACACCTAAATGCTTCTAACATAAACTGAAGTTAGAAATTACTATAGGAGCAGAATTATTTTATGAATTGAACTAAATTGACGTTAGACCTGTGATGAAATCCTAACATGATATTGACTAATCTGAAGTCCTAAACACAAAAGCAAAACAAACGACACACAGAACCTAAAGTGCGGCTAGACAGAATTAAAATTATGATGAGCAAACCAAGGAAAGAAGAGGAAAAGAAAAGAGAAAAACAAATAGAATTAGAGCTAGAGAAAATTACCTATGTTTGTTCCCAATTGGACCCACTGTGAACTTGACCAGACTTTATCAAAGCAGAAATGAACTCGAACTACCATTAATCGACTGTTCTTAACAAGAACAGTCGACTAATGGATGTTTTGGGTTCACTTGACCAACAATTTGACCGAAAAACAAAAAGGGGGAAAAATTAGGGTTCAAGATTTTCAGATTCAAAATTCGAGCAATTCGGGTAGGGATTTTTTGGGAATCAAAGGCAGGGTAGTAATGAGGGAAGGTCAGGGGTCATACGGTGTGAGTTTGGGGTTATTTGGGTGAGTTAGAGTTTTGAAGATTCTGAGTTTAGATCCAAAATTCGAGCCATTTGGTGATGATTCGAGGGAATTGGTTTGGAGATTTGTAAAGAGGAGACGACGGGGGTTCTGGGGTGTTGATTTGGGGAGGTTTAGAGGTAGCCCGCCGCCGTGAGGCGATTTCCGACGGCGGAGGGCGGCGGAGGCGATGGGGGAATTTAGGGGCGGCTAGGGTTTGGGATTAGAGACACGGATGGTGAAAGTGAGGGGTGTTTCTGGGGTTAGGGTGGTGGGTTCGGACAGTCTTATACCGATGGGAGGGTTAGTTGCGGACCGTTGGATCACTAGGATCCAACGGCTGAGATGAAGCCAAGGCGAAACGGGGTCGTTTTGGTTTAGACGGGGCTGGCTGGACTGGGTATGGGGCATTGGGCTGGGTCTAGGGTCAGATTTTGGACGGGTTTTTGGCTTTAAAATGGCCCAATTGCTGAGTTTAAAACTCCATTTTAATTAAACCCTTATTTCCTTTTTCCTTTCTTTTCTTTTTCTTTAATTTATAAATCCTAAATTAAAATCCTAATTTAATCTAAATTATAAAACTAACCAATTTCCTAAAAATTATAAATTATTCCTTGATCCTAAATCAAAAAGAAAATCAATAATCTAGCAATTAAAAGGTAAAAATGTAAAATGGTCCATTTTTGTAATTTTCATTTTTAATGGAACAAATAATTAACTAATTAATCCTAAAAATATAAAAATAAAACCTAAATGCAATGCATGGTATTTTTGGCATTTTTCACGATTTTTAATAGGAATTAAACGTGCACAAAATGCAAACAATTAATAAAATCCTACAAAAATCCTATAAAATGGCAAATAATTGGAAAAAATCTATTTTCTTGGATTTTATAGGAGTAATTCATATAGGGCAAAAGTCACGTGCTCACAGACAATATCGAGTGATGCCTGGTCAAATTTATCCCTCTTTTTGGAGAATCGTCTATTTGATTTGATATTTCTCGAACATGGTCGAGGGGATGCCTTTCACCATCGATCATCTAATTATATTGTATAGCCCTCGTCTCTCTCGAAGGGGTCTGGTCAAACTGCGGCATCGATCTACCAATGCATTTTTTGCCAGCATCGACGAAGATAAAGACCGGGGGTGGATGAGCCGCTTCTTTCGAGTCAGGACTTCGGACCTCATCCCAGCCGAGAAGATGCCATTCCCTGAGGAATGCAATATGAGACGTAAGTGCCGTTACACTGAGCATGTTTTATCATCTGAATGTCCTCTTTTCCTATTTTGAACTAATTCCTTTCTTTTTTAAATTGATTCTCCTCTGGTTGCGTAGCCACCGTGTGGTTCCCCGGCGCGGTCACGGGCCTCCCGGGCTGGGTTAAACTTTTAGACTCCACCTCCTCATATGACAAGCGCGTTTGGCGTGATTTGGCCAAAACTCGATGGGAGGCCAAAAATCATGGTACGTCCTCACTGCTGTCACCTCTAAATTGCTTATAAATAGATTTCTTGGTGGTATGTTTGACATTTTACGCTTGTGCATGCTTCGGGGAAGCCGTTTCAATAAGATCGCCTCCTCCTGGCGAAGAGGAGACCCAAAAACCCGCCAAAGATAGAAATAGAAAGAAGAGACGCCGGCGGAGTCCCCGAAATCAAAGAGAGCTAAGGCTCGAAAGCCTAGGGCCGATGCAATGGTCCTAACATCAGCAGCTACTGAGGGTCTTCGTGCTGAAGACGAAGACGATAACGATTGCCCACTGGTACATAGGGCAAGACGAAGCGCTGATGCTTCGAAGGTTGCCGGGTAGAAGACTACCGAGTCAGAGGTGGCCGATGCGGTCCCACCTCATATTGAGGAGATCCCCGAGGAGGGTTTGGATGCAGTCCCCGAGCTGACCATTGGAAATGATATAACTTGTGCTGATGAGCACTTGGTTGGCGCATTCGAAGGATCCCGCTCTAAGGCCCTTCGAGGGTGAGAGGAAGCCTCGATAGAGGTTGATGTCATAGGGGATCTTCAATCAGGCCCATAGTTTTTCCCATGGCAAATACGGGATGCCCAGAATAGGGAGACTCTCGATGTGGGGGCATCCCAGGGAGAGGATGATGCATTTGGAGATTTTTTTGCCGGTGTTGAAGAGGATGCTGATCTCGATGCTCCAGTCGTTCTCGAGGAGGCTGCGAAACTCTAAAAACAGGTGATTTTTTACATAACCTTTGTGCCTTGATTTTTGACCTTTGTTTTTCTAACTTCTTTCCTTCGTGCTATAGGTCACGATGCTGTACGACCAGGCCTTCTCCATGTTACGAGCTGAACTGAATCATTGTGAGGGGGAGTTTGAGAAGCTCGCTTCGGACTCGAATGAGCTAAAGACTCTAAACGCCCGAAGGGAGGAGGAACTGAACAACCTTCGAGCAAGTTCGGAGAAAGTGCTCCAAGAGCGGGCCGACCTCATCGAGCAAGTAGTTCGATACTCATGAGTTTGCCTTTTGTTTTCATAATTCGGTGTTTATTACCTTGACTCGGCATTTACAGATTGAGTGAAAGGATGCCCTAGCGAGGAAACTTCGGGAAGAGATTGCGGCCAAAGATGTCGAGATCCTTGAGCTGAAGCAGTACATGGATAGCGTGGCCTCGAAAAGGGATACTCTGCGAGAGGAGCTAGCCTCGACTCAGAGTCTTCTTCAAGGTGCTAAAGAAGAGGTTCACAAATTCAAGGTGCTTCATGCTGAGTCAGCTACCGTGTTATCCACGGCCATGTCTGAAGCCGATGCACTCATATTCTCGTATCGGGAAGATGCTGCTGCAGCGAATACTCGAGCCAGGGAGATATCTGAAAAGGCCGAGCTCAAACTGGCTCGCGCCTTTGCACATGCTCGATTAGAATCTCGGAGGTAGGCCTTCGAGGAAGTGCACCGCAAGGGTTTCAATCTCTCTGCCGAAATCGAAGAAGCGAAGGCCTTGGAAGAGGAGTCAGCAACTCCGACTACTTCGGAGGAGGGCTCTGCAAGTAGCTTGGAGAGTAGCGAAGATGAAGACTAGGCCATCTTTGCTCTTTTTACTTCTTCTTCTTTTGTATGTGGATTCCGCGTGGGAGTTTTGTAAATGCACCTTTGTAAATATATTTTTGGAATGCAAAGGGTTTTCTTGTTTAATGTCTTCAAAGTTTTTCCTTTAAGTGTTCATACCAAAGTCAAGCTTCGAACTTGAATTTAACTCCTTCGAGCTCGGTCTTGGAGTAATAGAGACCCTTGAGGTCAGGTTCTTCTGGTTTCAATCGCATACCTTCCCTCGGTGGGGTTGGTAAGGAATCGATATGACTCCTCGATCCCTCAATCACTATGTGGTGACGTCATTCCTGTGACATGACCGTGAAGTGATCGAAGTGGCCCCCTCGGTATATTTTCCCAAAAAGTCGTAATTTCTTTCTCAGAGCTGATTGGCTATCAAAGTTAATGAATAGTCGTCGCTCTTCTTATATGTACCCGCTTTCCTTTCGTTGAGGGCTTTTCCATTTTGTGCAACTACCTTTCTCTATAGAGTTCTTTTTTTTGCGCTAGTTCTAGTGCCGCATCAGATCAAAGCTTTCGCCTGGTTTTTCATCTTCCCTATTTTTTTGAAGGAATCATGGCTACCATGCCCAAATCCGCTCACCACAAAGAGGGAATTCCCACCTCTGCTCCCCGCCCGGCCGGTGGTACACCGCCGGTGTTTGGCGAGCCAACTTCGCACTTTTTCATCTCGATGAAAGATTTTACGATAGAGAACCCTCTCGAAGTTCCGGGCCATCAAGAACATGCATCGAGGTACATTCGCTTAATAGAAGAGGGACACCTTGAGGCTGTGAGGAGAGACTGCGGATGGGGAGAAAAGGTGAGGCTGTAGATACCCTCCTGGGAAGAGGATATTATGGCCCAAGTAGAGGGGTTTCTGAACGTGTACACGTACCTTTTGCATTGGGTCCTCTCGATTGACTTGTGCTCGAATTCTGTTGATGATATCAAGTTACTTTGGCTCAGATCCATCCGTCTTTCTGGCGGATCATGTTGATGATGAGATTTTTTGCTGAAAAGGCCGAGCTCGAGTTCACTCTTAGCCACCTCATCAGATTGTATCAACCTTTACGCTATCGAGGTCTAATTTCACTTCGATGCCGATCCACCAAGCCCTTTATTGCTAGTGATGACGAGGACGGGGATCGAGGGTGGATGAGTCGGTTTGTTCGAGTGAGGACTATCGATATTATTCCTGCAGAGTTCCTGCCGTTTCCCGAGAAATGGAATTTCAAGCATAAGTGATATACTGAATTTTATTATTTTTTGTCTTCGGTGGAGCCAGACTCCGTAAGGACATTTTATTTCCTTTTCCACAGCGATCCCATAGATGCCAAATGAGGTCCCTAATCTTGCGGACTGGGACCGCAAACTGGCGGCCTGTTCGACTTATGACGAGCGCAAGTGGCGAGATTTGTCGAAGGGCAAATGGGAGGCTAAGCACCATGGTGTGTGCTATGTAGTCCTTCTCTCGAGGAGTACTTTCCTTTCCGTACACTGATTTCTTTGTTACAGGCATCGGTGAGTTTTCTGAGGTGAGACCGTCCCTTTTCGAGGAGGAGGAAGGACCTTCGACTTTTGAGACAAGGAAGGATAATAAAAGAAAGAGATCCTCGAAGGACGAGGATTCCCATAGCAAGGCAGGACCCTCCCGGGGGCGCGAGGAGGACGTTGCCACTAATGAAGATTTTGTATTTATTAGTTGTTCTGTGGACATCAATGCACCCGGAGATGATGATTCTACATTGATGGCTCAAACCAGGAGGCCTCCCGAGACTGTTGAGCCCGCTGGACTCGAGGCCCCTAGTCTCGAGGGAGAGATTTTACAAGAGAGGAGGGGTGAAGGTCCTTCATTACCTGATTTGGCAGCTGGTTCTCGGACGTCGGGAAGTACTCCAAGGTAAATGGGCTTCGATGTATCTCCGCCCAATCCGAGCGCCTCGGGTTGCTCTACGGGGCTGATGAGACCGAGCCGATAAATGCGAGATCGACCTTCGAGGAAGCTCAGCGACTCTGCTGTATGGTGAGTTTTGAAGTGATTATTGCTTTTCTAACTTCGTACTCTCTTCTTTTTAACTGAACCTTCTTTCTCATAGGCCTTCGATAAGCTCAAGTCTGAGCTGCTTCGCTGTGAGGCTAAATTGCATAAAGCCTTGAATGGGGAGAAATCCCTCAGGCTTTTTTGTGATAAGAAGACAAGGGAGATGATACATCTTCTATTGGAGTTGAACCGAAGTTATGATTACGAAGGCAACCTCGAGAAACAGGTAACCTCTATTTTGAGGGAATACAGGCTTCTTCTCCCATCTTCGGAAACTAACGTTTCGGTATTTCAGTTGTATAGAATGACAGAGACGCTGGAACGCCTTTAGAACGAAGCCAACCGGGTTAATTCTGAATGCAATGAATTGAAGGCACAGATAGATGCTCATGTTGCGGCCAAAGGGAACGCTTTGGCTAAGGCCTTGGCCCTCGAGATACAACTTCATAATGCTCGAGAAAGCAACTTGGTCTAGACAAGCAGGATTGCAAAGCTTGAAACAGATCTTTTGAAGATGAAGGCCGAGGTTGTGGACGCTCGAGCCGAAGCCGAAGAGGTCCGAGCAAAGGCTGATAAGAAGCTGGCCATCTATCTGAAAGATGCTGTTGAAGCTCGTACGAAGTTGATGGGGGCTTCTGATCAAGAGAGGAGAAGAAATGAATATGTCCGATGCAGATGCCGGAGGGAAACTTTCGAGGAGATTCATGGTAAGGGCTTCGATCTCTCGAAGGAGATAGAGTAGGCCAAGGCGGATGAGTTCGACGCCAAGTTCCTCATTTCCGATGCTAAAGACAACGAGGAAGGGCCGGTGAGGGAGCTGGTCCCAAGGGAGCCGATTGAGACATAGTCCCTGAGGGGAAAGGCTAAGTTCCCGAGGGTAGACTAGGTTTTTCTTTCTTGTTCTTTGTATAGGGCTCCCTGTGGGAGTGTTGTAAATGTATATTTGTGCCATTATTTAAAATAATAAAAAAGGAACCCTTTGGTTTTCTCTTTATATAAATTTCCACTTGCTTGTGTCTTTGTTTATGTTTTGAGTTTTGATGCTTGCCGATGATTAGTCCGATATGTTGGACTTTAAGATAAGAACCCTTAGGTTGTGCTTGATGAGTAATTGATAATAGTTGACCGTTTAGGGCTCGGTCCTCGAATCAAGTGTTGGCTCGGGCTCATTGACCCTTAGGTTTTCAACGCATTGGCACTTAGGCTCTTTGGATCGGCCCTTAGGATCTTTAGGCTGGCCCTTAGGCTCTTATGCATTGGCCCTTAGGCTCATTAGGATGGCCCTTAGGCTCTTACGCATTGGCCCTTAGGCTCTTTTTAGATTGGGTCGATGCGACCTCTAATATGGCTATAGTTTTCCCTCATTTTGGCTAAAGACTTTTGAAGTTTTGATTATGCCTTGGCATGTTTTATGTTCGTCCGACTCTTTGACAGCTCAAATAAGAACCTCGATTATGAGTCGATATGTGACAATAATTGAGTACCTCGGGAGGTTCTCTTGAAGGCTGATTTTTCGAAGCCTTTTTGCTGAAGGTTGATTGTCTCGAAGCCTTTTTTGGAGCTGATATGATTCAAGCTCCATTGCTTATGCCGGGGGTAGCCTGATTAACCGGTTCTTTTCGAAGTATATACAAAGTATTTGAAGGCCTTTAATTTTATGGCGG